>NW_027003477.1:143927-166636 GCF_036934945.1 Oncorhynchus masou masou
ATCTACAGGGGGTGCCGGTACAGAGTCAATGTGGAGGCTATCTACAGGGTGTGCCGGTACAGAGTCAATGTGAGGGGGCACCGGTTAGTCCAGGTAATGGAGGTAATATGTACATGTAGGTAAACAGGGTGGCTGGAGTCTTTGACAATTTTAGGGCCTTCCTCTGACACCGCCTGGTATAGACGTCCTGGATGGCAGGAAGCTTTGCCCCAGTGATGTACCGAGCTGTACACGCTACCCTCTGTAGTGCCTTGCGTCAGAGGCCGAGCAGTTGCCATACCAGGCAGTGATGCAACCAGTCAGGATGCTCTTGATGGTGCAGCTGTAGAACCTTTTGAGGATCTGGGGACCCATGACAAATCTTTTCAGTCTCCTGAGGGGGAAAAGGTTTTGTCGTCCCCTCTTCACGACTGTCTTGGTGTGCTTGGACCATGATAGTTTGTTGGTGATGTGGACACCAAGGAACTTGAAGCTTTCAACTTGCTCCACTACAGTCCCGTCACTGAGAATGGGGGTACTCGGTCCTCTTTTTCCTGTAGTCCACAATTATCTCCTCTGTCTTGATCACGTTCAGGGAGAGGTTGTTGTCCTGGCACCACACAGACAGGTCTCTGACCTCCTCCCTATAGGCTGTCTCATTGTTATCGGTGATCAGGCCTTCCACTATTGTGTCATCGGCAAACGTAATGATGGTGTTGGAGTCGTGCCTGGCCGTGCAGTCATGTGTGAACAGGGAGTACAGGAGGGGACTGAGCACGCACCCCTGAGGGGCCCCTGTGTTGAGGATCAGAGTGGCGGATGTGTTGTTACCTACCCTTACCACCTGGGGGCGGCCTGTCAGGAAGTCCAGGATCCAGTTGCAGAGGGAGGTGTTTAGTCCCAGGGTCCTTAGCTTATTGATGAGCTTTGAGGACAATATGGTGTTGAACGCTGAGCTGTAGTCAATGAACAGCATTCTCACATACTGTAGGTTTTCCTTTTGTCCAGGTGGGAAAGGGCAGTGTGGAGTGCAATAGAGATTGCATCATCTGTGGATCTGTCAGGGCGGTATGCAAATTGGAGTGGGTTTAGGGTTTCTGGAATAATGGTGTTGATGTGAGCCATGACCAACCTTTCAAAACACTTCATGGCTACAGACAGTTTACATTAGTGTTCTTGGGCACAGGGTCTATGGTGGCCTGCTTAAAATATGTTGGTATTACAGACTCAGACAGGGAGAGGTTGAACATGTCAGTGAAGACACTTGCCAGTTGGTCAGCGCATGCTAGTAGTACATGTCCTGGTAATCCATCTGGCCCTGCGGCCTTGTGAATGTTGACCTGTTTAAAGGTCTTACTCATCGACTGTGGAGAGCGTGATCACACAGTCTTCTGGAACAGCTGGTCTCTCAACCAGCTTCATGAGGTAGTCACCTGGAATGCTTTCCCAATAGTCTTGAAAGAGTTCCCACATATTCTGAGCACTTGTTGGCTGCTTTTCCTTCATTCTGCAGTCCAACTCATCCCAAACCATCTCAATTGGGTTGAGGTCGAGTGATTGTGGAGGCAAGGTCATCTGATGCAGCACTCCATAACTCTCCTTCTGGGTCAAATAGGCCTTACACAGCCTGGGATGGTGTATTGCTGCAGAATTATGTGGTAGCCATGTTGGTTAAGTGTGTCTTGAATTCTAAATAAATCAATGCCAGTGTCACCAGCAAAGCACCCCACACCATCACACCTCCTCCTCCATGCTTCATGGTGGGAGCCACACATGCAGAGATCATCTGTTCACCTACTCTGCTTCTCACAAAGACACAGCAGTTAGAAACAAAAATCTCAGATTTGGACTCATCAGACCAAAGGACAGATTTACACCATTGCTCATGTTTCTTGGCCCAAGCAAGTTTCTTCTTATTATTGGTGTCCTTTAGAAGTGGTCTCTGAACAGTTGATGTTGAGATGTGTCTGTTACTTGAACTCTGTGAAGCATTTATTTGGGCTGCTATCTGAGGTGCAGTTAATTGCCGATTTCTGAGGCTGGTCACTCTATTTAACTTATTCTCTGCAGCAGAGGTTACTCTGGGTCTTCCTTTCCTGTGGCGGTCCTCGTGAGAGCCTGTTTCGTCAAGCGCTTGATGGTTTTTGCGACTGCACTTGAAGAAACTTTAAAAGTTCTTGAAATGTTCCGTATTGACTGACCTTGATATCTTAAAGTAATGATGGACTGTCGTTTCTCTTTGCTTATTTGAGCTGTTCTTGCCATAATATAGACTTGATCTTTTACCAAATAGGTCTATCTTCTGTATACCACCCCTACCTGGTCACAACACAACTGATTGGCTCAAACACATTAAGAAGGAAAGAAATTCCACAAATGAACATTTAACAAGGCACACCTGTTAATTTAAATGAATTCCAGGTGACAATCTCATGAAGCTGGTTGAGAGAATGCAAAGAGTGTGCAAAACTGATTTGTTTAACCCTTTTTTGGTTAACTACATGATTCAATATGTTATTTCATAGTTTTGATGTCTTCACTATTATTCTACAATGTAGAAAATAGTAAAAATACAAAAAAACCCTTGAATGAGGAGGTGTGTCCAAACTTTTGACTGGTGCCGTATATATATATATATATGTATAGAGAGTTTTTTATTGTCAAACTATAATAAAGAACTGTGTCCTAAACCCCTGTGGTCTGTCTCCTCCCTCTCTAGAACCTGTTGTTGCTGGTCCCTTCTGACCGCTACCTGACAGAACAGAGTCTGAACCACCCAGCCTTCCAGCCCCTCCGCCTCCTGGAGCAGCCCGCCCCAGCACCACCCTCCCCTAACCCCCCACGCTCCTCCAAGAGGAAGCCCCACAGCCACATGGAGAACACTGTGCCCACCAGGTCAGCACTGTAGGGGGTTGTTGGTGTTGATGTTGTTGTTGTCAGAACCCCGTGGCCACAAGGTCAGCACTGCACTGGACACTACAAGTGGTGTGGTTAGGTTCTGGATACTGAATGGGGTCTGGTTCGGTTCTGGATACTGAATGGGGTCTGGTTAGGTTCTGGATACTGAATGGGGTCTGGTTAGGGTCTGGATACTGAATGGGGTCTGGTTAGGTTCTGGATAATGAATGGGGTCTGGTTAGGTTCTGGATAATGAATGGGGTCTGGTTAGGTTCTGGATACTGAATGGGGTCTGGTTAGGTTCTGGATACTGAATGGGGTCTGGTTAGGTTCTGGATACTGAATGGGGTCTGGTTAGGTTCTGGATAATGAATGGGGTCTGGTTTGTTCTGGATACTGAATGGGGTCTGGTTAGGTTCTGGATACTGAATGGGGCCTGGTTAGGTTCTGGATACTGAATGGGGTCTGGTTAGGTTCTGGATACTGAATGGGGTCTGGTTCGGTTCTGGATACTGAATGGGGTCTGGTTAGGTTCTGGATACTGAATGGGGTCTGGTTAGGTTCTGGATACTGAATGGGGTCTGGTTAGGTTCTGGATACTGAATGGGGTCTGGTTCGGTTCTGAATACTGAA
The DNA here is from genome assembly GCF_036934945.1 of Oncorhynchus masou masou. NCBI lineage: Eukaryota > Metazoa > Chordata > Actinopteri > Salmoniformes > Salmonidae > Oncorhynchus > Oncorhynchus masou. The sequence goes on from NW_027003477.1 coordinate 147,438, forward strand.
TGGGGTCTGGTTAGGTTCTGGATACTGAATGGGGTCTGGTTTGGTTCTGGATACTGAATGGGGTCTGGTTAGGTTCTGGATACTGAATGGGGTCTGGTTCGGTTCTGGATACTGAATGGGGTCTGGTTAGGTTCTGGATACTGAATGGAGTCTGGTTAGGTTCTGGATACTGAATGGGGTCTGGTTAGGTTCTGGATACTGAATGGGGTCTGGTTAGGTTCTGGATAATGAATGGGGTCTGGTTAGGTTCTGAATACTGAATTGGGTCTGGTTAGGTTCTGGATACTGAATGGGGTCTGGTTCGGTTCTGAATACTGAATGGGGTCTGGTTAGGTTCTGGATAATGAATGGGGTCTGGTTTGTTCTGGATACTGAATGGGGTCTGGTTAGGTTCTGGATACTGAATGGGGCCTGGTTAGGTTCTGGATACTGAATGGGGTCTGGTTAGGTTCTGGATACTGAATGGGGTCTGGTTCGGTTCTGGATACTGAATGGGGTCTGGTTAGGTTCTGGATACTGAATGGGGCCTGGTTAGGTTCTGGATACTGAATGGGGTCTGGTTAGGTTCTGGATACTGAATGGGGTCTGGTTCGGTTCTGGATACTGAATGGGGTCTGGTTCGGTTCTGGATACTGAATGGGGTCTGGTTAGGTTCTGGATACTGAATGGGGTCTGGTTAGGTTCTGGATACTGAATGGGGTCTGGTTCGGTTCTGAATACTGAATGGGGTCTGGTTAGGTTCTGGATACTGAATGGGGTCTGGTTCGGTTCTGGATACTGAATGGGGTCTGGTTAGGTTCTGGATACTGAATGGGGTCTGGTTAGGTTCTGGATACTGAATGGGGTCTGGTTCGGTTCTGGATACTGAATGGGGTCTGGTTAGGTTCTGGATACTGAATGGGGTCTGGTTCGGTTCTGGATACTGAATGGGGTCTGGTTCGGTTCTGGATACTGAATGGGGTCTGGTTAGGTTCTGGATACTGAATGGGGTCTGGTTAGGTTCTGGATACTGAATGGGGTCTGGTTCGGTTCTGGATACTGAATGGGGTCTGGTTAGGTTCTGGATACTGAATGGGGTCTGGTTAGGTTCTGGATACTGAATGGGGTCTGGTTCGGTTCTGGATACTGAATGGGGTCTGGTTAGGTTCTGGATACTGAATGGGGTCTGGTTCGGTTCTGGATACTGAATGGGGTCTGGTTCGGTTCTGGATACTGAATGGGGTCTGGTTAGGTTCTGGATACTGAATGGGGTCTGGTTAGGTTCTGGATACTGAATGGGGTCTGGTTAGGTTCTGGATACTGAATGGGGTCTGGTTCAGTTCTGGATACTGAATGGGGTCTGGTTAGGTTCTGGATACTGAATGGGGTCTGGTTAGGTTCTGGATACTGCATGGTTTCACATCTGGTTATGTTGTTCTTGCACAGAAAAAATAAGCTACTTAGATATATGGATTAGCTATACCTGTACCTCTCAATATCTCTCAATCTCAATATGTTCTGATCTTAATACCTCTCTCTCTCCTTCTCCCTCCCTCCCTCCCTCCCTCCCTCCCTCCCTCCCTCCCTCCCCCCTCCCTTCCTCCCTCCCTCCCTCCCTCCCTCTCTCCTTCTCCCTCCCTCCCTCCCTCCCTCCCATCCCTCCCTCCCTCCCCCATACAGAAGCCACGGCAGTAAGAGCTCGGGTCACCGTCACTCTAACAGTAAGGAATGTTCCAGCCTACCTCGCCATGGCGACCTTCACTTAGGCAACGACAGCTTCCTGAACGGCAACAAGCCTGTGTCGTCCAGCCTGAGCCCCACCCTCCACCCCAAAGCTTACATGACCCAGACCCTCAACCGCTCCATCACCTGTAGTAAGGACTTGGTCAACAACAACATGCCACACCTGCTCAGCCCCAAGGACACTAAGGTAAACAACGTCAGGACCTCTACTTTCATTGACTTATTTAGCTCCTTATGGAGCAAACTACACTTGTTTACATAAATTGTATTCATTTAGTTTGTTTTTCCAACTGTCTTTGTCTTGACCTGTGTTTATTCTTGACATGTATTTTCATCTAAATGCACAAGGCTGAAAACAACATTTTCCCGAGGTTGGGGACAATAAAGTTATTATCTTGTCTTATTTTATCTTCTCTTGTCTTCTCTTTATTTTAAAGGGCACGACACAGTTTGACTTCAACCTGGTTGGTGTTGGTCCCCCAGGGGCCAAGGCTCCTGACCAGCAGGGCCCTGGAGCCATGTACGTGAAGTCCACCTCCCGCTCTCAGCAGCAGCAACAGCAAGGTCCGGGGCCACCCTACTGAAATATGCACATAGGATTAATACATACCACTTCCTTAACACTTAAAATGAAAAATGCTCTCGACTAGAATCCTGTCCAGGGGTATACTTGAACATAAAGCTGCCTTACGGCCCTATGGGCCATTCTGTCTCAGGCAAGACTACTTATAAATGCATTGCCAGCCCATTTTTTACATTTGAATATTTCCAGTAGGGCAGGGACGACACTCTTCCTTTCTGGAGGGCAAGACCAATACCATGGAGAAACAACATGGCCGCCATGGTGGACACAACATAGACTCCACCCACAGCTCCTCCAAGAGTTCCAGCTCCTACCTGAGCCTGTCCAAGAGCCACAGCGCCTTGAGCAACAATGCCAAGTCTGTGGGTGGTAACCTTGGAGATGGGGTGAGGGGCGTGCACCCCGACGACCCTACGGCAACCCCTGGAATCTCCGCACGCTTCTTCCCTGCCAGGTAACATAGAAGGAGAGAGCTGTCAGGGGATGGTTAACCTAGAGAGAGAGAGAGAGAGAGAGTCAGGAAATGGTTAACCTAGAGAGAGAGAGAGAGAGAGCTGTCAGGAAATGGTTAACCTAGAGAGAGAGAGAGAGAGAGAGAGCTGTCAGGGGATGGTTAACCTATAGAGAGAGAGAGAGCTGTCAGGAAATGGTTAACCTAGAGAGAGAGAAAGAGAGAGCTGTCAGGAAATGGTTAACCTAGAGATAGAGAGAGCTGTCAGGAAATGGTTAACCTAGAGAGAGAGAAAGAGAGAGCTGTCAGGAAATGGTTAACCTAGAGAGAGAGAGAGAGAGAGAGAGAGAGCTGTCAGGAAATGGTTAACCTAGAGAGAGAGAGAGCTGTCAGGAAATGGTTAACCTAGAGAGAGAGAGAGAGCTGTCAGGAAATGGTTAACCTAGAGAGAGAGAGAGAGAGCTGTCAGGAAATGGTTAACCTAGAGAGAGAGAGAGCTGTCAGGAAATGGTTAAGAGAGAGAGAGAGTGCTGTCAGGAAATGGTTAACCTAGAGAGAGAGAGAGCTGTCAGGAAATGGTTAACCTAGAGAGAGAGAGAGAGAGAGAGCAGTCAGGAAATGGTTAACCTAGAGAGAGAGAGAGAGAGCTGTCAGGAAATGGTTAACCTAGAGAGAGAGAGAGAGATAGAGAGCTGTCAGGAAATGGTTAACCTAGAGAGAGAGAGAGAGCTGTCAGGAAATGGTTAACCTAGAGAGAGAGAGAGAGAGCTGTCAGGAAATGGTTAACCTAGAGAGAGAGAAGAGAGAGCTGTCAGGAAATGGTTAACCTAGAGAGAGAGAGAGAGAGAGAGAGAGAGAGAGAGAGAGAGCTGCTGTCAGGAAATGGTTAACCTATAGAGAGAGAGAGCTGTCAGGAAATGGTTAACCTAGAGAGAGAGAGAGAGAGAGAGCTGTCAGGAAATGGTTAACCTAGAGAGAGAGAGAGAGAGAGAGAGAGCTGTCAGGAAATGGTTAACCTAGAGAGAGAGAGAGAGAGAGAGAGCTGTCAGGAAATGGTTAACCTAGAGAGAGAGAGAGCTGTCAGGAAATGGTTAACCTAGAGAGAGAGAGAGAGAGAGAGAGAGCTGTCAGGAAATGGTTAACCAGAGAGAGAGAGAGAGAGAGAGAGCTGTCAGGAAATGGTTAACCTAGAGAGAGAGAGAGAGAGAGAGAGAGCTGTCAGGAAATGGTTAACCTAGAGAGAGAGAGAGAGAGAGAGAGAGAGAGAGAGAGAGCTGTCAGGAAATGGTTAACCTAGAGAGAGAGAGACATTTACATTTACATTTAAGTCATTTAGCAGACGCTCTTATCCAGAGCGACTTACAAATTGGTGAATTCACCTTCTGACATCCAGTGGAACAGCCACTTTACAATAGTGCATCTAAATCATTAAGGGGGGGGTGAGAAGGATTACTTAACCTATCCTAGGTATTCCTTGAAGAGGTGGGGTTTCAGGTGTCTCCGGAAGGTGGTGATTGACTCCGCTGTCCTCGTGAGGGAGTTTGTTCCACCATTGTTTTGACTGGGCTGAGCGGGAAACTTCCTCAGTGGTAGGGAGGCGAGCAGGCCAGAGGTGGATGAACGCAGTGCCCTTGCTTGGGTGTAGGGCCTGATCAGAGCCTGGAGGAGTTCCCCTCACAGCTCCGTAGGCAAGCACCATGGTCTTGTAGCGGATGCGAGCTTCAACTGGAAGCCAGTGGAGAGAGCGGAGGAGCGGGGTGACGTGAGAGAACTTGGGAAGGTTGAACACCAGACGGGCTGCGGCGTCTGGATGAGTTGTAGGGGTAGAGAGAGAGAGAGAGAGAGAGAGAGAGCTGTCAGGAAATGGTTAACCTAGAGAGAGAGAGAGAGAGAGAGCTGTCAGGAAATGGTTAACCTAGAGAGAGAGAGAGAGAGAGAGAGAGAGAGAGAGAGCTGTCAGGAAATGGTTAACCTAGAGAGAGAGAGAGAGAGAGAGAGAGAGCTGTCAGGAAATGGTTAACCTAGAGAGAGAGAGAGAGATTGATAAAAGATACAAGTGTTATTCACAGAATTAAAGATAGACTTCTCCTTAATGCAACCACCGTGTCAGATTTTAAAAAACTTCACGGAAAAAGCATAATCTGAGAACGGAGCTCAGAACTCAAAACAGCCAGAGGAATAGCCTCCATTTCAAGTCAACAAAGTTAGAAATTACACCATAAATATTCACTTGCCTTTGATGATCTTCATCAGAAGGCACTCCCATGAATCCCAGTTCAACAATAAATGACTGATTTGTTCCATAAAGTTCCATCATTTATGTCCAAATAGCCACTTGTTGTTAGCGTGTTCAGCCCAGTAATCCATCTTCATGAGGAGCAGGCATTTCATCCAGACAAAAACTCAAAAAGTTCCGTTACAGTCCTTTAGAAACATGTCAAACGATGTACGGAATCAATCTTTAGGATATTTTTAACATAAAACATCAATAATGTTCCAACCAGAGAATTCCTTTGTCTGAAAAATAGCACTGGAACGAGAGGTCGGCAGCGTGCGTCATGAGACCAAGCCTCCAAGCCTCTCTGCCAGACCACTGACTCAAAGAGGTCTTATGAGCCCCTCCTTTATAGTAGAATCCTCATTCAAGTTTCTAAAGACGGTTGACATCTAGTGGAAGCCGTAGGAAGTGCAACTTTATCCATATCTCAATGTGTATTCGGTAGGCCAAGCTTTAAAAAACTACAAACCTCAGATATCCCACTTCCTGGTTAGATTTTTCTCAGGTTTTTGCCTGCCATATGAGTTCTGTTATACTCACAGACATCATTCAAACAGTTTTAGAAACTTCAAAGTGTTTTCCATCCAATACTACTACTAATATGCATATATTAGCATCTGGGACAGAGTAGGAGGCAGTTCACTCTGGGCACGCTATTCATCCAAAAGTGAAAATGCTGCCCCCCTATCCCAAAAAGGTTAACCTAGAGAGAGAGAGAGAGAGAGCTGTCAGGGAATGGTTAATGAATGTTTGAAGGGCATGCTAGCTTATTGATTTTGTGTAGTCTTGGTGATGGTGTGTATTTGGACATGTGTAGACCCCTGAGGCCAGATCTGAACATTGTATTCTCGTTTAATTATTAGAGTTTTATTTAGGTCTGATGGTTAGTAAATATGTGTGTTGTTGTATTCATGGTTGAGGTCAGTAAATATGTGTGTTGTTGTACTCATGGTTGAGGTCAGTCTATATGTGTGTTGTTGTACTCATGATTGAGGTCAGTAAATATGTGTGTTGTTGTACTCAAGGTTGAGGTCAGTCTATATGTGTGTTGTTGTACTCATGGTTGAGGTCAGTCTATATGTGTGTTGTTTTACTCATGGTTGAGGTCAGTGAAGTCTATATGTGTGTTGTTGTACTCATGGTTGAGGTCAGTCTATATGTGTGTTGTTGTTGTACTCATGGTTGAGGTCAGTCTATATGTGTGTTGTTGTACTCATGGGTCAGTCTATATGTGTGTTGTTGTACTCATGGTTGAGGTCAGTCTATATGTGTGTTGTTGTACTCATGTCTATATGTGTGTTGTTGTACTCATGGTTGAGGTCAGTCTATATGTGTGTTGTTGTACTCATGGTTGAGGTCAGTCTATATGTGTGTTGTTGTACTCATGGTTGAGGTCAGTCTATATGTGTTGTTGTACTCATGGTTGAGGTCAGTCTATATGTGTGTTGTATTCATGGTTATCAGTCTATATGTGTGTTGTTGTACTCATGGTTGAGGTCAGTCTATATGTGTGTTGTTGTACTCATGGTTGAGGTCAGTCTATATGTGTGTTGTTGTACTCATGGTTGAGGTCAGTCTATATGTGTGTTGTTGTACTCATGGTTGAGGTCAGTCTATATGTGTGTTGTTGTACTCATGGTTGATGTGTGTTGTTGTACTCATGGTTGAGGTCAGTCTATATGTGTGTTGTTGTACTCATGGTTGAGGTCAGTCTATATGTGTGTTGTTGAGGTCACTATGTGTGTTGTTGTACTCATGGTTGAGGTCAGTCTATATGTGTACTCATGGTTTGTAAATATGTGTGTTGTTGTACTCATGGTTGAGGTCAGTCTATATGTGTTGTTGTACTCATGGTTGAGGTCAGTCTATATGTGTGTTGTTGTACTCATGGTTGAGGTCAGTCTATATGTGTGTTGTTGTACTCATGGTTGAGGTCAGTCTATATGTGTGTTGTTGTCTATAGGTGTGTGTTGTTGTACTCATGGTTGAGGTCAGTCTATATGTGTGTTGTTGTACTCATGGTTGAGGTCAGTCTATATGTGTGTTGTACTCATGTGACTCTATATGGTTTACTCATGGTTGAGGTCAGTCTATATGTGTGTTGTTGTACTCATGGTTGAGGTCTCATGGTTTGTCAGTCTATATGTGTGTTGTTGTACTCATGGTTGAGGTCAGTCTATATGTGTGTTGTTGTACTCATGGTTGAGGTCAGTCTATATGTTGTGTTGTTGTCAGTCTTCATGGTTGAGGTCAGTAAATATGTGTGTTGTTGTACTCATGGTTGAGGTCAGTCTATATGTGTGTTGTTGTACTCATGGTTGAGGTCAGTCTATATGTGTGTTGTTGTACTCATGGTTGAGGTCAGTCTATATGTTATTTCAGCTGCCTGGACCTGAACCTCAATGCCCCTCCTGGAAGTCCCCAGGTCCCCCGCCACAGCGAACGACACTCTTCTGGCCACGCCCCCTGGAAGTCCCCAGGTCCCCCGCCACAGCGAACGCCACTCTTCTGGCCACGCCCCCCCTGGAAGTCCCCAGGCCCCCCGCCACAGCGAACGACACACTTCTGGCCACGCCCCCCCTGGAAGTCCCCAGGCCCCCCGCCACAGCGAACGACACACTTCTGGACACACATCCAGCCACACCGGCCACTCCTCCGGCCACAGCCCCTCGTCCCGCGGCAACAACCCCCGTCTGGAGAGCTCCACCCTGGACTCATCCTGCCGACGCACCTCCTCTTCCAGACACAAAGCTCCAGAGGATGCCTTGGCCCCGGGCCCGGAGCTTCTTGACCCAGGAGGAGAAGGGGATGGTGGGGGGAACCACGGAGCTCACACCCTGGCCTCCCCCCATGAGTCCTACCCCTACGGCCTGGGCTACACCAGTCCCTTCTCTTCCCAGCAGAGGCCTCACCGCCACTCCATGTACGTGAGGAGGAGTGAGCGCCACAGGTCCCACGGAGGTGGGGGTGGAGGGGGTAGTGAGGGGGGCTTAATGGTGGGTCAGGGGTTGCCCACCAGGGCTAGCAGTCTGCAGATGCTCTCCCCCCAGCTTCAGCACCGCACCCTCACCAGACACCCCGTAGGACACTCTGTGGGATCGTCCAGAGAGGACTGCACTGAAGACACGACCAGGGTCAGTGTCAATAATTGACTGACAGCTGTGTGTGTGCGTGTATGTGCATATGTGTGTCTGTGTATCTCTCTTTGAGGCTACAGTATCTGGCCTAACTCACATTATTGCTAATGTACTATCTCTCTCCTGATCTCTCTCTCTCTCTCTCTCACACACACATACACACACACACACACACACACACACGCACACGCACACGCACACACACACACACACACACGCACACGCACACGCACACACACACTCACACACACACACACTACTACTTCGTAATGTTTGCCTCACATGCTATATCTGTCTGCCTGTCCGTCTATCTGTCTGTCTGTCTGTCTGTCTGTCTGTCTGTCTGTCTATCTGTCTGTCTGGTCTGTCTGTCTGTCTGTCTGTCTGTCTGTCTGTCTGTCTGTCTGTCCATCTGGTCTACAGAGTGAGCCGTCTTCTAAAGAGGTGGTGACCTCTCACCCCCGACCCCAGATTAAAGACTCCACGCGGGACAACCCGGCCTCCTTTCACTCACAACGCCCTGCTAAGAACGAGGTCCATAGCCTTTTCTGTTGTTCATCACAGGCTGATTTCACCACTTGCTCTCTGGTTTCTGACTGCTTCTAGCACTGTTTTATCAGCAGTATGTCTATGCCCTGAATGCTGATTGGCTAACAGCCGTGGTATATCAGACAGTTTACCACGGAGATGATAAAACATGTATTTTTACTGCTCTAATTACATTGGTAACCAGTTTATAATATCAATAAGGAACCTTGGGGTTTGTGGTATAGGGCCAATATACCACGGCTAAGGGCTATATCCAGGCACTCTGTGTTGTGTTGTGCCTAAGAACAGCCCTAAGCAGCCCTAAGGTATATTGGCCATATACCACACCTCCTCGGGCCTTATTGCTTAAATATACTATGATAAGGATGTAGGAGTGAAATATCAGGGTGTGAAACACTATGATAAGGATGTAGGAGTGAGATATCAGGGTGTGAAACACTATGATAAGGATGTAGGAGTGAGATATCAGGGTGTGAAAGACTATGATAAGGATGTAGGAGTGAGATGTCAGGGTGTGAAACACTATGATAAGGATGTAGGAGTGAGATATCAGGGTATGAAACACTATGATAAGGATGTAGGAGTGAGATATCAGGGTGTGAAACACTATGATAAGGATGTAGGAGTAAGATATCAGGGTGTGAAACACTATGATAAGGATGTAGGAGTGAGATATCAGGGTGTGAAACACTATGATAAGGATGTAGGAGTGAGATATCAGGGTGTGAAACACTATGATAAGGATGTAGGAGTGAGATATCAGGGTATGAAACACTATGATAAGGATGTAGGAATGAGATATCAGGGTGTGAAACACTGTGATAAGGATGTAGGAGTAAGATATCAGGGTATGAAACACTATGATAAGGATGTAGGAGTGAGATATCAGGGTGTGAAACACTATGATAAGGATGTAGGAGTGAGATATCAGGGTGTGAAACACTATGATAAGGATGTAGGAATGAGATATCAGGGTATGAAACACTATGATAAGGATGTAGGAGTGAGATATCAGGGTGTGAAACACTATGATAAGGAAGTAGGAATGAGATATCAGGGTGCTACAGCAGTGTGATAATGGGATCAATAAGCGTGACTCGACATAGTATTTTCTCTGTGTTCTGTTCAACTCTGCTTTGTTTGTGATGTACTGTAGGTACCAGTGGGGATGTACCATGAGCCCCACCCCGAGGACCCAGTCTCCTCCAAGGAGAATCGCATGATCTTCAGTGACTCCATGCCCAGACGGGTAGGAAGCTTCTACAGAGGTACTATGAGAGAGAGAGTGTCCTTTAACCATTTGTACATTGTTAAAACACTATATATATATATATATATATATATATATATAATATGACATTTGTAATGTCTTTATTGTTTTGAAACTTCTGTATGTGTAATGTTTACTGTTAATTGTTATTGTTTATTTCACTTTATATATTCACTTTATATATTATCTACCTCACTTGCTTTGGCAAATGTTAACACATGTTTCCCATGCCAATAAATCCCTTGAATTGAATTTTAATTGAAGAGAGAGAGAGAGAGAGAGAGAGAGAGAGAGAGAGAGAGAGAGAGAGAGGAGAGAGAACAAGGGAGAGAACAAGAGAGAGTGAGATCAAGAGAGAGAAAAAGAGAGTTACCAAGAGAGAGAGCTAGAGAGATGTAGAGAGAGAGGGAGAGAGAGTTACCAAGAGAGAGGGAGATAGAGAGAGAGAGGGAGAGAGTTACCAAGAGAGAGAGCTAGAGAGAGAGAGAGAGAGGGAGAGATATAGAGAGAGAGATATATAAAGAGAGAGAGAGAGAGAGTTACCAAGAGAGAGACCTAGAGAGATGTAGAGAGAGAGAGAGGAGATAGTTACCAAGAGAGAGCTAGAGAGATATATAGATATAGAGAGAGAGAGAGAGAGAGAAAAAGAGTTACCAAGAGAGAGAGAGAAGGATGGGGACTGTCTCTTCTCCTTCTCTGAAAGTGTCTTCTTCTCTTTGTGTTGTGTTGCAGTGCCCTCTCCCAGGCCAGACAACTCCTCGTCCTTCCATGATGGTGGGGCTCAGAGGAGAGCAGAGGACCGCCGGTTCCAGGGGACCCAGGTGTCATGAACAACCACTCCAAACGCCAGACTGCCTTTGACTGGTGAGCTGTCAATCACTGGATGTCATCTACAATGAATGAACGAAAGAACGAATGACATTGACCCCTGTTGAGCGTGGGATGAGCACTCAGCGAGCTAACACAGTGTTGTGTCCCGGCAACTTCAGGAGTACTGCAGAGGCAATGGTGATGAACCAACCAGAGCCGGCCAAAGAGAAGGAGAAACAGGGCTTCTTCAGATCGATGAAGAAGAAGAAGAAGAAACCGACCAATAGCGTGAGGTTTCCCCTCTCAGTCACACGTAGATATTCATCTGATTAATCCACAGTGCAGGTTTACAGCTTTACGTGTTGGATTGAACTACAACATTACACATTTTATATACCCTACGTTTACCTGTCTAGCATCACTTGAGTTATAATGAGTAAACTCCTGAGTAAAGGGAAAGAGAGAGTGGGGAGAGAGAGAGAGAGAGAGAGAGGGAGAGAGAGAGGGAGAGGGAGAGAGAGAGAGAGAGAGAGAGAGAGGGAGGAGAGAGAGGAGAGAGAGAGAGGAGAGAGAGAGAGAGAGGGGAGGGAGGAGAGAGAGAGAAGAGAGAGAGGAGGAGGGAGGGAGGGAGGAGAGAGGGAGAGAGAGAATGAGAGAGGGAGGGAGACAGAGAGAGGGAGAGAGAGAGGGAGAGAGAGGGAGAGAGAGAGATGGGGAGAGGGACAGAGAGAGACAGAGAGAGACAGAGAGAGAGAGAGAGGGAGAGGAGGGAGGGAGGAGGAGGAGCTCCCTGGGGTTTCTGTTATTGCTGCTGCTTTTCCATCTTCATGAACATTAAACCATGTGTGTATATGTGTGGGGGTCTTCAAAGAACAACACAGGTGAGAGGGAGGGGAGGGTTATCCATTACTGGAGCGAATGTGTGTCCTGTATTACAGACAGACAGAGTCGACGATGGAAGGGATCAAGAAAGGCCTTTTCCCTCTGTTTAACTCAAAGAATAGCTTAAAGCATAAGGGAGGGAGACAGAAAGCTCTTCCCTGTAGTGCCCGCCGCCTCGCTGCAGCATCAGTCAACCACACCCTACTCTACCTCACCAGTAAACTATAAGCCTCTATCATGACGCATGCTATTTTAGATATGTGACAGGCTAGGAATGGAGAAACACTCCAAAACTGGGGTTTCTGTTATTGACATGCTGACAGCTTTTCCATGTGGAGTCATGAACATTAAACCATGACGGATATTTGTGGGGTCATACCAAAGAACAACACAGGTGTGTCTGTTTCGCTGTGCCTATAATCCACTGGAGCGTTGTGTGTCCTGTATTACAGACAGACAGAGTCGACGATGGAAGGAACTGAGGGCCCTCGCATCAAGAAAGGCCTTTTCCCTCTGTTTAACTCAAAGAATAGCTTAAAGCATAATTCCTCTCAGAAAGCTCTTCCTGTAGTGCCCTCTCTAAACTTCGCTGCAGCATCAGTCAACCACACCCTACTCTACCTCACCAGTAAACTATAAGCCTCTATCATCTCTCTTCATCTCTATTTTACATATGTGACAGGCTCTCTTCGGAGGAAACACTGACCAAAACTATGGTTCCTAGTTCCTACCCTCTTCACACAGACATGCAGTGACAGTACTCTATGTGTCAACTACTGTGGAGTCATGAATTCATCTGTTATTGTTGACATGAACATCGACGGACATTTTTAGTTCATACCACCTCAACAGCTTCCAGATCTCTGAACTGTAGTACGCTGGCCTATAATCAGATCTACAACACACTGCTATAAGCAGATTGCATGTAGGTCAGCCTGTTCTAAACTGGTCTGGGATCAGGAGCTAAAGTTAAGTAGGCTACATCCTGAGGGCTGCTTCTCGAAGCAAATGTCACCACACCAGATCTCTCTCTTCTCTCTCTCTCTCTCTCTCTCTCTCTCTCTCTCTCTCTCTCTCTCTCTTCTCTCTCTTCTCTCTCTCTCTTTCTCTCTCTCTCTCTCTCTTTCTCTCTCTCTCTTCTCTCTCTCTCTCTCTCTCTCTCTTTCTCTTCTCTCTCTTCTCTCTCTCTCTCTCTCTTCTCTCTCTCTCTTTCTCTTCTCTCTCTTCTCTCTCTTTCTCTTCTCTCTCTCTCTCCTCTCTCTCTCTCTTCTCTTTCTTCTCTCTCTTCTCTCTCTTCTCTCTCTCTCCTCTCTTCTCTCTTTCTCTCTTCTCTCTCTCTCTCTCTTTCTTCTCTCTTCTCTCTTCTCTCTCTCTCTTCTTCTCTCTTCTCTCTCTCTCTCTCTCTCTTCTTCTCTGTCTCTCTTCTCTCTCTCTCTCTCTCTCTCTCTCTTCTCTCTTCTCTCTCTCTCTTTCTCTCTTCTCTCTCTGTCTCTCTCCTCTCTCTCTCTCTCTTCTCTCTCTCTCTCTCTCTCTCTCTCTCTCTCTCCCTCTCTGTCCTCCCTCTGGCACTGTGTACAGTATGTAAGCCCCCCAGCCCAGCCCATCAGGGCCTCAGCCTCCTCTCTAAAACAGTCCTCTACAGCAGAGGAGACCATCTGGTCCTAGTGGTGCAAGGCAAAGCCAGCCATCTCAATCTCAGCTGTTCACGTCTACATAGTAGTGACTGGTTAACCAACAATAGTTCTGTTTGCATACATTCTGCTCAATGGGCTGACGTTGTGATAGACAGTCCCTCAGTAGCCAATAGCGTTTCAACTGTAACTTACAGTACAGTATTGAAAATGTGTCCGTGTTTCTCTGTCAGAGATGCCAGAGATGGACAGGAGTCACTGGACCATGGTCATCCAGAAATGTACTGCCAGTTGGGTCTCACAGTCACTACTTCCTGGGTTTGAGAGCTGGTGTGCTGGTTGGTTCCTGGGCTCATTCCATGTGATGTCGTCACTGTGATGTCACCGTCCGCTCCGCTCAATGATATTAACAGCATGTGAAGCATCTGGTGCAGTAGGATCGAGGAGGAGGAGGAGGGGAGGAGGAGGGAGGAGAGGAGGAGGAGGAGGAGGAGAGGAGAGGGAATGGGGAGGAGAGAGGTGCATGGAGAACCCACAGACATCCAGAGATGTGCCTGTGATGCCTGCTCATCATATTTGCACGCTGTGTTACCCACAATGCACTCGGAAAGTGTCCACTAGACCCCAAATGCAGTCAGAGTAGATTCCTTAGCCTTTTTTCCCTCTGGAGGTCTAGTGGATGTTTTGGGGTGTTCAGGTTTATAGAAATGTCTTGAGTCTAACGTTCTTGACTGTGTCAGTGCTAACCCCCCCCCCCCCTCTCCCACACCTTTCCTATTGTGAAATGGTAGGTTCCTGGTGATGGCCAGGACAACCTGTTTATCCAGAAGGGGGCCAAGTCCTCGTCTTCCTCTCACCACGGCAGCCGGAGGAAGGACCGCGAACGCTCCCGGGATAAGGACCGCGAACGCGAGCAGAGCCGAGATCGCGACAGAGAAAGAGAGCGAGAGAGGGGAGAGGGAGACAGAGAGAGAGAGTCAGTGACTGGCCTCAGGAGAAGCAGGTGGATTCACAGTCACACTTCATTTATGTTTACTGGTTGAACTGAATTTTCAATTCACTTCCTGAATTTCCTGAATTCTAAACTGAATTGTTCTTTTCCACCTTGGTGTACCTGCTTAGTGTTCACAAGCTTTGTGGTGATTGTTTTCTATGCCTCCCCTTAGAACCAACCCCTGAAGTCCCTACGCAGGCTTCTGCACCTCTCCCCTCCTCCTCTTCCAGCCAACCCCCTCCTCCTTCCGACCTGCGATTCCAGCACCTCCCCAACCCCCCACCTCCCTCCTCTAAAGGGGAGTGTTCAGCGACGGGAGAGGTGACGGTAGGTCCCACCAGGGACACCCTAGCAGCAGCAGCTCCAGCTCTGGTCAGTCTAAGAGCCACAGGAAGCAGAGTTGGGCCCCTCCCGGGGCAGATACAGGGGCAGATGGAGTCCAACTGGCACGCGGCGGCGCTCGCCAGGGCAGAGGGGGCTCAGCCGTACCCCGACCAAATGGTCGCCAACGGGCCCACCTTTACCAGACCGTCAAGGTCACGGATGCCAAACCTCAACGACCTGAAAGAGACAGCCCTGTGAGGAGAACATGGAATTAGAATTCTACCACATGGAATTAGAATTCTACCACATGGAATTAGAATTCTACCACCCATTGACTTGAATGGGGATGTCCATTCTAGGAAAAAATGTCTATGGAGGAGACGTCTCTCTGCCCTCAAGGGTCGTCATGTTGATTAGGCACCAAAATGGAACAAAACAGACTGAAGCAGGGAGGGACAAGATGGACTACTGTCCAATAAGAAACGCTTATTTTTTTGTGGTGCGTTGCGAAGCGTTTTGTAACGTTTTCAATTGTGTGCCCTAATGAATAGGACTCTGGGCTCTCACTACTGCCGCCTGCTGGCTGCCAGACGCACCTAGGACTAGTTCAGAAGGTTATACTGTATCTCTCTAAGTTCAGGACGATATGACTGAACTGGGAGGTGGACTGACTGGCTGTAAAAATCTGACCTTTTTTGATGCTTCAAACATTTGATAGAATTTGTATTGATATTATATTATATTATTCATGAAATTCCTTTTATTTGATTTAAATTAAATTACTTTATTTAACGATATGTAGGCCTAAATGGAGATTTAATAAGTATTGTAGAATTAATAATTGTGTAATATTGCAAGAGCTTTAAAAATAAATGTAAAAAAGATTATGAGATTCTAACTATATATAATAATAATTCAATATTTCATCCAAAAATATTTAATTGTGGAGGTTTTTCAGAATTTCTATTTATTGTTGTTACAGTATAGCCTGTTTGTTCTGTCCGTTTACTGTGTCTCTTTAATGTATTTATTTGATCTGATTTGACACAGAGTTATGGAGATATATGTACGACAGATGGACAAAGACAAATTATATCATGTTATAATGTATGATAAAATAATGAGATACCTATATGGCTCAGGGTTGTGTAGTTTTTAAAGGTAATCATTTGCCACATCATCTTGACAAACATGTGTTGCCTGGCCTCAACTCATATGGTCAGTTAACACAAACAGATGGGAATGTACTGTAAGGTGCTGTTTGTTGTAAAGGGTCATTCTGCAGTACAGTAACCATGACAGTCACCCCCGCTGATCTAGTTATTAGAGACTCCAGGCCCCATGTGGAGATTCCTGTTGAGATGTCCTGTTGTTTCCTGATGAAGGATACACACACACACAAATGCACGTACCAGAGATATCCATAGCAGAGACAGCCATACCAGAGATATCTGTACCAGAGATATCCATCCCAGAGATATCCATACCAGAGATATCCATACCAGAGATATCCATCCCAGAGATATCCATCCCAGAGATATCCATACCAGAGATATCCATCCCAGAGACAGATATCCCCAGAGATATCCATACCAGAGATATCCATCCCAGAGATATCCATACCAGAGATATCCCCAGAGATATCCATACCAGAGATATCCATACCAGAGATATCCATACCAGAGATATCCATCCCAGAGATATCCATACCAGAGATATCCATCCATCCATACCAGAGATATCATCATACCAGAGATATCCATACCAGAGATATCCATCCAGAGATATCCATCCCAGAGATATCCATACCAGAGATATCCATACCAGAGATATCCATCCCAGAGATATCCATCCCAGAATATCCATCCCAGAGATATCCATCCCAGAGATATCCATCCCAGAGATATCCATACCAGAGATATCCATCCACCAGAGATATCCATCCCAGAGATATCCATCCCAGAGATATCCATCCCAGAGATATCCATACCAGAGATATCCATCCCAGAGATATCCATCCCAGAGATATCCATCCCAGAGATATCCATCCAGAGATATCTACACCAGAGATATCCATCCCAGAGACATCCATACCAGAGATATCCACCAGAGATATCCATCCATCCCCAGAGATATCCATACCAGAGAGATATCCATACCAGAGATATCCATACCAGAGATATCTGTACCAGAGATATCCATACCAGAGATATCCATACCAGAGATATCCATGATATCCATACCAGAGATATCCATACCAGAGATATCCATACCAGAGATATCCATCCCAGAGATATCCATACCAGAGATATCCATACCAGAGATATCCATACCAGAGATATCCATCCCAGAGATATCATACCAGAGATATCCATCCTCAGAGATATCCATACCAGAGATATATCCATACCAGAGATATCCATCCGTCAGAGATCCATCCATCCCAGAGATATCCATCCCAGAGATATCCATACCAGAGATATCCATACCAGAGATATCCATACCAGAGATATCCATACCAGAGATATCCATCCCAGAGATATCCATACCAGAGATATCCATACCAGAGATATCCATACCAGAGATATCCATCCAGAGATATCCATCCCAGAGATATCCATACCAGAGATATCCATCCCAGAGATATCCAGAGATATCCACCAGAGATATCCATACCAGAGATATCCATACCAGAGATATCTGTACCAGAGATCCATACCAGAGATATCCATACCAGAGATATACCAGAGATATACCAGAGATATCCATCCCAGAGATATCCATACCAGAGATATCCATCCCAGAGATATCCATACCAGAGATATCCATACCAGAGATATACAGAGATATACCAGAGATATTATCCAGAGATATATCCCAGAGATATCCATACCAGAGATATCCATCCCAGAGATATCCATACCAGAGATATCCATCCCAGAGATATCCATCCCAGAGATATCCATACCAGAGATATACATACCAGAGTTATCCATACCAGAGATATCCGTACCAGAGATATCCATACCAGAGATATCCGTACCAGAGATATCTGTACCAGAGATATCCGTACCAGAGATAGCCGTACCAGAGATAGCCGTACCAGAGATATCCGTACCAGAGATATCTGTACCAGAGATATCCGTACCAGAGATATCCATACCAGAGATATCTGTACCAGAGATATCCATACCAGAGATATCCGTACCAGAGATATCCATACCAGAGATATACATACCAGAGTTCTCCATCCCAGAGATATCTGTACCAGAGATATCCATACCAGAGATATCCATCCCAGAGATATCCATACCAGAGATATCCATACCAGAGATATCCATCCCAGAGACATCCATCCCAGAGATATCCATCCCAGAGATATCCATACCAGAGATATCCATACCAGAGATATCCATCCCAGAGACATCCCCAGAGATATCCATACCAGATATATCCATCCCAGAGACATCCATACCATACCAGTTTGTGCTGTTGGCTTTAAAGGGTAAAATACGCAGGCCTACCTTTCTGATATTGGCAGAATGAATGTCATGGATATCTTTATCCCTGGCTAGTCATTGATCTACAGCACATAGTGTGAACATCAAGGACAAAGTAACAATAAGAAGAAGTATATACACACACACACACAAACGCACTTACACACACGTGCGCACGCACACACACCGGCACACCGTGCGCAAGCACACACACACCTCCTGAGCACCAGACTGTCCTCTCCCCTCAAAGCCTCAGCCTGCCCCTCAGAAAGATGTCCTCTCCCCTCAAAGCCCCAGACTGCCCCTCAGAAAGATGTCCTCTCTCCTCAAAGCCCCAGCCTACCCCTCAGAAAGATGTCCTCTCTCCTCAAAGCCTCAGCCTGCCCCTCAGAAAGATGTCCTCTCCCTCAAAGCCCCAGCCTGCCCCTCAGAAAAAGATGTCCTCTCCCTCAAAGCCCCAGCCTGCCCCTCAGAAAGATGTCCTCTCCCCTCAAAGCCCCAGCCTGCCCCTCAGAAAGATGTCCTCTCCCCTCAAAGCCTCAGCCTGCCCCTCAGAAAGATGTCCTCTCCCCTCAAAGCCTCAGCCTGCCCCTCAGAAAGATGTCCTCTCCCTCAAAGCCTCAGCCTGCCCCTCAGAAAGATGTCCTCTCCCTCAAAGCCTCAGCCTGCCCCTCAGAAAGATGTCCTCTCCCCTCAAAGCCCCAGCCTGCCCCTCAGAAGATGTCCTCCTCAAAGCCTCAGACTGCCCTCAGAAAGATGTCCTCTCCCTCAAAGCCCCAGCCTGCCCCTCAGAAAGATGTCCTCTCCCCTCAAAGCCTCAGACTGCCCCTCAGAAAGATGTCCTCTCCCTCAAAGCCCCAGACTGCCCCTCAGAAAGATGTCCTCTCCCCCTCAAAGCCCCAGACTGCCTCCTCAGAAAGATGTCCTCTCTCCTCAAAGCCTCAATACAGTCCAGTTCTCGCCCAAACAACTGGACATTTGCTGTTCCACGGAGATGTGTTAATAACTCCTGCATGATTCACTGTGTGTATCAGGTGATCTGTTGGATTGTTCTCCTTCATATATTTG
>NW_027003478.1:0-5359 GCF_036934945.1 Oncorhynchus masou masou
AGGAGATAGTAAAGAGGAGAGAGGAGATGGTAAAGAGAACAGAGGAGACAGTATAGAGGAGAGAGTAAAGAGGAGAGAGGCGAGATGAGATAGGAGAGAGGGAGATAGTAAAGAGCAGAGGGAGAGAGAGGAGATAGTATAGAGCAGAGAGGAGATAGGAGAGAGGGAGAGAGGAGAGAGGTAGATATAGAGGGGAGAGAGGAGATAGTAAAGAGGAGAGAGGAGATAGTATGGAGGCGAGAGGAGAGAGGAGATAGTATAGAGGAGAGAGGAGATAGTATAGAGGAGAGAGGAGAGAGAAGAGGAGAGAGGGAGATGAGATAGTAAAGAGGAGAGAGGAGATAGCAAAGAGGAAAGAGGAGATAGTAGAGCAGAGAGGAGAGAGGAGAGAGTATAGAGGAGAGAGAGGGTAGAAGGGAGAGAGGAGATAGTATAGAGGAGAGAGGAGATAGTAAAGAGGAGAGAGAGGGATAGAATGGAGGAGAGAGGAGAGAGGAGATAGTAAAGAGGAGAGAGAGATAGTAAAGAGGAAAGAGGAGATAGTATAGAGCAGAGAGGAGAGAGGAGAGAGTATAGAGGAGAGAGGAGATAGTAAAGTGGAGAGAGGAGATAGTATAGAGGAGAGAGGAGATAGTAAAGAGGAGAGAGGAGATAGTGAAGGAGGAGAGAGGAGAGAGGAGATAGTAAAGAGGAGAGAGGAGATAGTAAAGAGGAAAGAGGAGATAGTATAGAGCAGAGAGGAGAGAGGAGAGAGTATAGAGGAGAGAGGAGATAGTAAAGTGGAGAGAGGAGATAGTAAAGTGGAGAGAGGAGATAGTAAAGTGGAGAGAGGAGATAGTATAGAGGAGAGAGGAGATAGTATAGAGGAGAGAGGAGATAGTAAAGAGGAGAGAGGAGATAGTATGGAGGAGAGAGGAGAGAGGAGATAGTATATAGGAGAGAGGAGATAGTATATAGGAGAGAGGAGATAGTATATAGGAGAGAGGAGATAGTATAGAGGAGAGAGGAGATAGTATAGAGGAGAGAGGAGATAGTATAGAGGAGAGAGGAGATAGTCAAGAGGAGAGAGGAGATAGTACAGAGGAGAGAGTAGATAGTAAAGAGAAGAGAGGATGGAGGAGAGAGGAGAGAGTAAATAGGCGAGAGGAGGTAGTGTAGAGGAGAGAGGAGAGAGGAGATAGTATAGAGGAGAAAGGAGAGAGTAAAGAGGAGAGAGGAGAGAGGAGAGGGGAGACAGTGAAGAGGAGAGAGGAGGTAGAGGAGAGAGGAGATAGTAAAGTGGAGAGATGAGAGAGGAGATAGTGAAGAGGAGAGAGGAGATAGTATAGAGGAGAGAAGAGATAGTGAAGAGGAGAGAGGAGAGGAGAGAGGAGAGCGTAACGACGAGAGGGGAGTTAGGACATAGTGCAGAGGAGAGAGTATAGAGGAGAGAGGAGATGGTATATAATATTGAGGAGATAGTACAGATTGTAGAGAAGATAATATAGTGGATATAGTATGGATGAGAGAGTATAGAATATAGAGGAGATGGTATAGATTGTAGGGGAGATAATATAGTGGAGATAGTATGGAGGAGATAGCATAGAGGAGAGAGCAGATAGTAAAGAGGAGATAATATACTGGAGATAGTATATAATATAGAGGAGATAGTATAGATTGTAGAGAAGATAATAATATGGACATAGTATGGAGGAGATAGTATAGAATATAGAGGAGATAATATAGAAGAGATAGTATGGAGGAGATAGTATAGTGGAGATAGTATGGAGGAGATATAGATATAGTGGAGATAGTATGGAGGAGATAGTATAGAATATAGAGGAGATAGTATGGAGGAGATAGTGTAGAATATAGTGGAGATAGTATGGAGGAGATAGTATAGAATATAGAGGAGATAGTATGGAGGTGATAATATAGTGGAGATAGTATGGAGGAGATAATATAGAATATAGAGGAGATAGTATCGAATATAGTGGAGATAGTATGGAGGAGATAGTATAGAATATAGTGGAGATAGTATGGAGGAGATAATATAGTGGAGATAGTATGGAGGAGATTGTATAGAATATAGTGGAGATAGTATGGAGGAGATAGTATAGAATATAGTGGAGATAGTATGGAGGAGATAGTATGGAGGAGAGAGAGGGGGAGTATGGAGTATAGAGGAGATAATATAGTGGAGATAGTATGGAGGAGAGAGTATAGAATATAGAGGAGATAGTATGGAGGTGATAATATAGTGGAGATAGTATGGAGGAGATTGTATAGAATATAGAGGAGATAGTATAGATTGTAGAGGAGATAATATAGTGGAGATAGTATGGAGGAGATAGTATAGATTGTAGAGGAGATAATATAGTGGAGATAGTATGGAGGAGAGAGATGAGTATAGAGTATAGAGGAGATAATATAGTGGAGATAGTATGGAGGAGATAGTATAGAATATAGAGGAGATAATATAGTGGAGATAGTATGGAGGAGATAGTATAGAATATAGTGGAGATAGTATGGAGGAGATAGTATAGAATATAGTGGAGATAGTATGGAGGAGATAGTATATAGAATATAGTGGAGATAGTATGGAGGAGATAGTATAGAATATAGAGGAGTATAATATAGTGGAGATAGTATGGAGGAGATAGTATAGAATATAGAGGAGAGAGTATGGAGTATAGAGGAGATAATATAGTGGAGATAGTATGGAGGAGATAGTATATAATATAGTGGAGATAGTATGGAGGAGATAGTATAGAATATAGTGGAGATAGATGGAGGAAATAGGAGAGAGTATGGAGTATAGAGGAGATAATATAGTGGAGATAGTATGGAGGAGATAGTATAGAATATAGTGGAGATAGTATGGAGGAGATAGTATAGAATATAGTGGAGATAGTATGGAGGAGATAGAATATAGTAGGAGATAATATAGTGGAGATAGGAAGGAGGAGATAGTATAGAATATAGTGGAGATAGTATGGAGGAGATAGTATAGAATATAGTGGAGATAATACAGTGGGGATAGTATGGAGGAGATAGTATAGAATATAGAGGAGATAGTATGGAGGATAGATAGATATAGAATATAAGTGGAGATAGTATGGAGGAGATAGTATAGAATATAGAGGAGAAGTATGGAGTATAGAGGAGATAATATAGTGGAGATAGTATGGAGGAGATAGTATAGATTGTAGAGGAGATAATATAGTGGAGATAGTATGGAGGAGAGAGATAGTGGAGTATAGAGTATAGAGGAGATAATATAGTGGAGATAGTATGGAGGAGATAGTATAGAATATAGTGGAGATAATACAGTGGGATAGTATGGAGGAGATAGTATAGAATATAGAGGAGAGAGTATGGAGTATAGAGGATATAATATAGTGGAGATAGTATGGAGGAGATAGTATAGAATATAGAGGAGATAGTATGGAGTATAGAGGATATAATATAGTGGAGATAGTATGGAGGAGATAGTATAGAATATAGAGGAGAGAGTATGGAGTATAGAGAAGATAATATAGTGGAGATAGTATGGAGGAGAGAGTATATAATATAGTGGAGATAGTATGGAGGAGATAGTATAGATTATAGAGGAGATAGTATAGTGGAGATAGTATAGAATATAGAGGAGATAATATAGTGGAGATAATATAGTGGAGATAGTATGGAGGAGATAGTATAGAATTTAGTGGAGATAGTATGGAGGAGATAATATGAGGAGATAGTATGTAGGAGATAGTATGGAGGAGATAGTATAGAATATAGTGGAGATAATATGGATGGAGATAGTATGGAGGAGATAGTATAGTAGGAGATAGTATGGAGGAGATAGTATAGTAGGAGATAGTATGGAGGAGATAGTATAGCATATAGTGGATATAATATAGTGGAGATAGTATGGAGGAGATAGTATAGAATATAGAGGAGATAGTATGGAGGAGATAGTATGGAGATAATATAGATGGAGATAGTATGGAGGAGATAGTATAGAATATAGAGGAGAGTAGTATGGAGATAGAGAAGATAATATAGTGGAGATAGTATGGAGGAGATAGTATAGAATATAGTGGAGATAGTATGGAGGAGATAATATAGAATATAGAGGAGATAGTATGAGAGTATGATAGAGGAGATAATATAGTGGAGATAGTATAGAAGTATAGAGGAGATAATATAGTGGAGATAGTATGGAGGAGATAGTATAGAATATAGTGGAGATAGTATGGAGGAGATAGTATGAGGAATATATGGAGGGATGGTAGGTAGATAGCATGGAGGAGATAGTATAGAATATAGTGGATATAATATAGAGGAGATAATATGGAGGAGATAGTATGGAGGAGATAGTATGTAGGAGATAGTATGGAGGAGATAGTATAGAATATAGATGGAGATAATATAGTGGAGATAGTATGGAGGAGATAAGTATAGAATATAGAGGAGATAGTATGTGAGTATTAGAGGAGATAATATAGAGAGATAGTATAGGAAGTATAGAGGGCGAGAGAGTATGGAGGTATGGAGGAGATAATGATAGTGGAGATAGTATGGAGGAGATTAGTATAGAATATAGTGGAGATAGTATGGAGTATAGAGGAGATAATATAGTGGAGATAAGTATGGAGAGGAGATAGTATAGAATATGTAGGAGGAAATATGGAGTATAGAGGAAGTGGGCCTTTGTCTGCCAGTGCAGACATCCTGTCCATCAGCTTATCCAAGCAGCCAAACAAGCCGGATGCAATGGCTTGCCAGTCTTTATACACAGTCACACTGCCATAAATTTATTAGTAATAGTTGGAAGTCTTTACGTGATACCTTAAGTTATTCATATCAGATGATCTCATCATTATAGAAGCAGTTCTGATGAGTATGCACTTTAAAGATGAACAGGTGAACAATATGTGGCTATATGTCTGGTGCCTACAGGTAGATTGTTTAATGTCTGGGGTCCATTCAGCCTGTCTGGTGCCTACAGATGAATTACTAATATCTGTGGTCCATTCAGCCTGTCTGGTGCCTGGGTAGATTACTAATGTCTAAAGTCCATTCTGACCTGTCTGGTCTTTCTAGGTAGATTACTAATGTCTGGGGCCATTCAGCCTGTCTGGTGCCTACAGGTAGATTACTAATGTCTGAGGTCATTCTGACCTGTCTGGTGCCTACAGGTAGATCTACAGGTAGATACTAATGTCTGAGTCCATTCTGACCTGTCTGGTGCCACAGGTAGATTATAATGTCAAGGGTCCATTCTGACCTGTCTGGTGTTTACAGGTAGATTACTAATGTCTAGGGTCCATTCTGACTTGTCTGGTGCCTACAGGTAGATTACTAATGTCTGAGGTCATTATGACCTGTC
>NW_027003479.1:0-5357 GCF_036934945.1 Oncorhynchus masou masou
TAGTATAACTGTCATGTCTTGTTATGTCTGTTCCTGTCCTTTCTCTTCACCCTGTCTCTCTCTGCTGGTCTTTTTTAGAGTTACCTTCTCTGTCTCTCATTCCTCAGCTATTCCACATCTTCCCCTAACTAGCTCATTCACTCGTTCCCACCTAATTTCTCTCTTCCCCCTCTGATTAGGTCTCTATTTCTCTCTCTGTTCCTGCTACTTTCAGTGTCTGATTCTTGTTTGTGTTTTTTGATGCCAGAAGCAAGCTGTCGTCTCGTTTGCTTCCACCTTGTCCTGTCCTGTCGGAGTCTGCCTGGCAGGTGTATCCTGCACTATACTAACGTTCTTTTGTTCCGCTGACAACGTTGGAAGAGGATTTATGCCATTCCTGTTTTTTCATTAAAGAACTCTGTTTTCTGTTAAAACCGCTTTTGGGTCTTCACTCAAGTTCATAACAATAACTGTAGAATATGTAGTATATCTGTAGAATATGTAGTATATCTGTAGAATATGTAGTATATCTGTATGATATATAGTATATCTGTAGAATATGCAGTGTTTCTGTAGAATATGTAGGATAGAATATATAGTATATCTGTAGAATATGTAGCATATCTGTAGAATATGTAGTATAGAATATGTAGTATATCTGTAGAATATGTAGTATATCTGTAAAATATGTGGTATATCTGTAGAGTATGTAGGATAGAATATGTAGTACATCTATAGAATATATAGGATAGATTATGTAGTATATCTGTAGAATATGTAGTATATCTGTAGAGTATGTAGGATAGAATATGTAGTATATCTATAGGATAGAATATGTAGTATATCTGTAGAATATATAGTGTATCTGTAGAATATGTAGTATATATGTAGAATATGTAGGATAGAATATGTAGTACATCTATAGAATATATAGGATAGATTATGTAGTATATCTGTAGAATATGTAGTATATCTGTAAAATATGTAGTATATCTGTAGAGTATGTAGGATAGAATATGTAGTATATCTATAGGATAGAATATGTAGTATATCTGTAGAATATATAGTGTATCTGTAGAATATGTAGTATATATGTAGAATATGTAGGATAGAATATGTAGCATATCTGTAGAATATGTAGCATATCTGTAAAATATGTAGTATATCTGTAAAATATGTAGTATATCTGTAGAATATGTAGTATATCTGTAGAGTATGTAGGATAGGATATGTAGTATATATGTAGAATATGTAGGATAGAATATGTAGTATATCTGTAAAATATGTAGTATATCTGTAAAATATGTAGTATATCTGTAGAATATATAGTATATATGTAGAATATGTAGTATATCTGTAAAATATGTAGTATATCTGTAGAATATATAGTATATATGTAGAATATGTAGTATATCTGTAGAGTATGTAGTATATCTGTAGAGTATGTAGGATAGAATATATAGTATATCTGTAGAATATGTAGTATATATGTAGAATATGTAGGATAGAATATATAGTATATCTGTAAAATATGTAGTATATCTGTAAAATATGTAGTATATCTGTAGAATATGTAGTAAATTTGTAGAGTATGTAGGATAGGATATGTAGTATATCTGTAGAGAATAGTATATATAAAACAATAGTTAAATAGGATACATTTGGACTAGAATACAGTATATACACATGAAGTGGGTAAAACAGTATGTAAACATTATTATAGTGACCAGTATTAGATGACTATGTACATAGGGCAGCAGTCTCTAGGGTGCAGGGTTGAGTACAGGGTGGTATGCCGGCTAGTGACAGTGACTAAAGTTTAGGGCAGGGTACTGGGCGGAGGCAGACGAGTGATGGCTATTTAACCTTCTGGCCTGGAGATAGAAGCTGTTTTTCAGAGTCTCGGTCCCAGCTTTGATGCACCTGTACTGTCTCTGCCTAAAACCCCAAACAGATGGTAGCGGGGTGAACAGGCAGTGGCTCGGATGGCTGAGGTTCTTGATGATCTTCTAGATGGTACCCTAGGGTGAACAGGCCGTGGCTCGGATGGCTGAGGTCCTTGATGATCTTCTAGATGGTAGAGGGTGAACAAGCTGTGGCTCAAATTTCTTCAGTCTCCTGAGGTTGAAGAAGTGCTGTTGCACCTTCTTCAACACACTGTCTGTGTGGATGGACCATTTCAGAATGTCAGTGATGTGTACGCCGAGGAACTTGAAGCTTTTCACTTCTCCACTGTGGTTCTCCACTGTGGTTCTCCACTGTGATAGTAGACTGGCAAAGAAGGCGTTTAGCTTGTCCGGGAGCAAGACATCAGTGTCTGCGACGTGTCTGGTTTTCTCTTTATAATCCGTGATCGTCTGGAGTCCCTGCCAAGTACGGCTGGTGTCTGAGCCGTTGAATCATGACTCCACTTTGTCTCTGTGCTGACGTTTTGCCTGTGTGATTACCTTACGGAGGGCATAGCTGGACTGTGTGATTACCTTACGGAGGGCATAGCTGGACTGTGTGATTGCCTTACGGAGGGCATAGCTGGACTGTGTGATTGCCTTACGGAGGGCATAGCTGGACTGTGTGCCTTACAGAGGGCATAGCTGGACTGTGTGATTGCCTTACAGAGGGCATAGCTGGACTGTGTGATTACCTTACGGAGGGCATAGCTGGACTGTGTGATTGCCAAAGCTGAGTATAGCCTGGAGGCCACGGCCACAGAGGGCATAGCTGGACTGTGTGATTGCCTTACGGAGGGCATAGCTGGACTGTGTGATTGCCTTACGGAGGGCATAGCTGGACTGTGTGATTACCTTACGGAGGGCATAGCTGGACTGTGTGATTACCTAAAGGAGGGCATAGCTGGACTGTGAGATTACCTTACGGAGGGCATAGCTGGACTGTGTGATTGCCTTACGGAGGGCATAGCTGACTGTGTGATTACCTTAAAGGGCATAGCTGGACTGTGTGATTGCCTTACTGGAGGGCATAGCTGGACTGTGTGATTACCTTACGGAGGGCATAGCTGGACTGTGTGATTGCCTTACGGAGGGCATAGCTGGACTGTGTGATTACCTTACGGAGGGCATAGCTGGACTGTGTGATTGCCTTACAGAGGGCATAGCTGACTGTGTGATTACCTTACGGAGGGCATAGCTGGACTGTGTGATTGCCTTACGGAGGGCATAGCTGGACTGTGTGATGCCTTACAGAGGGCATAGCTGGACTGTGTGATTACCTTACGGAGGGCATTTAGGCTGTGTGATACGGAGGGCTGGACTGTGTGATTGCCTTAGGAGGGCATAGCTGGACTGTGTGATTGCCTTACGGAGGGCATAGCTGGACTGTGTGATTGCCTTACGGAGGGCATAGCTGGACTGTGTGATTACCTTACACGGAGGGCATAGCTGGACTGTGTGATTGCCTTACGGAGGGCATAGCTGGACTGTGTGATTGCCTTACAGAGGGCATAGCTGGACTGTGTGATTGCCTTACAGAGGGCATAGCTGGACTGTGTGATTGCCTTACGGAGGGCATAGCTGGACTGTGTGATTACCTTACAGAGGGCATAGCTGGACTGTGTGATTGCCTTACGGAGGGCATAGCTGGACTGTGTGATTGCCTTACGGAGGGCATAGCTGGACTGTGTGATTGGACCTTACTGCTACAGAGGGCATAGCTGGACTGTGTGATTGCCTTACGGAGGGCATAGCTGGACTGTGTGATTACCTTACAGAGGGCATAGCTGGACTGTGTGATTACCTTACGGAGGGCATAGCTGGACTGTGTGATTGCCTTTGGAGGGCATAGCTGGACTGTGTGATTGCCTTACTTGAGGGCATAAGCTGGACTGTGTGATTGCCTTACAGAGGGCATAGCTGGACTGTGTGGATTACCCACTGGAGGGCATAGCTGGACTGTGTGATTGCCTTACGGAGGGCATAGCTGGACTGTGTGATTGCCTTACGGAGGGCATAGCTGGACTGTGTGATTGCCTTACGGAGGGCATAGCTGGATGTGTGATTGCCTTACGGAGGGCATAGCTGGACTGTGTGATTACCTTACAGAGGGCATAGCTGGACTTCTGATGCCTTAGCGGAGGGCATAGCTGGACTGTGTGATTTCCAGTCTCCGGAGGGCATAGCTGGCTGTGGACTGTGTGGATGGAGCTGCTGTGTGATTGCCTTACGGAGGGCATAGCTGGACTGTGTGATTACCTTACGGAGGGCATAGCTGGACGTGTGATTGCCTTACGGGAGGGCATAGCTGGACTGTGTGATTACCTTACAGAGGGCATAGCTGGACTGTGTGATTACCTTACAGAGGGCATAGCTGGACTGTGTGATTGCCTTACAGTGGGCATAGCTGGACTGTGTGATTACCTTACGGAGGGCATAGCTGGACTGTGTGATTACCTTACGGAGGGCATAGCTGGACTGTGTGATTACCTTACGGAGGGCATAGCTGGACTGTGTGATTGCCTTACAGAGGGCATAGCTGGACTGTGTGATTACCTTACGGAGGGCATAGCTGGACTGTGTGATTACCTTACAGAGGGCATAGCTGGACTGTGTGATTACCTTACAGAGGGCATAGCTGGACTGTGTGATTACCTTACGGAGGGCATAGCTGGACTGTGTGATTACCTTACAGAGGGCATAGCTGGACTGTGTGATTACCTTACAGAGGGCATAGCTGGACTGTGTGATTACCTTAAGGAGGGCATAGCTGGACTGTGTGATTGCCTTACGGAGGGCATAGCTGGACTGTGTGATTGCCTTACGGAGGGCATAGCTGGACTGTGTGATTGCCTTACGGAGGGCATAGCTGGACTGTGTGATTGCCTTACGGAGGGCATAGCTGGACTGTGTGATTACCTTACGGAGGGCATAGCTGGACTGTGTGATTGCCTAACGGAGGGCATAGCTGGACTGTGTGATTACCTTACAGAGGGCATAGCTGGACTGTGTGATTACCTTACAGAGGGCATAGCTGGACTGTGTGATTGCCTTACAGAGGGCATAGCTGGGACTGTGTGATTACCTTACAGAGGGCATAACTGGACTGTACCTTACGGAGGGCATAGCTGGACTGTGTGATTGCCTTACAGAGGGCATAGCTGGACTGTGTGATTACCTTACGGAGGGCATAGCTGGACTGTGTGATTGCCTTACGGAGGGGCATAGCTGGACTGTGATTGCCTTACAGAGGGCATAGCTGGACTGTGTGATTACCTTACAGAGGGCATAGCTGGACTGTGTAGTGACTGATTGCCTTACGGAGGGCATGAAAGCTGGGCTGTGTGATTGCCCACGGAGGCATAGCTGGACTGCTGTTACTACGGAGGCATAGCTGGACTGTGTGATTACCTTACAGAGGGCATAGCTGGA
>NW_027003480.1:0-5357 GCF_036934945.1 Oncorhynchus masou masou
CGGAAATTAAACTAAAAGGGAGGGAGAAGAGAGAGAGAGAGAGAGAGAGAGAGAGAGAGAGAGACAGAGAGAGAGAGACAGAGAGAGAGAGAGAGAGAGAGAGAGAGAGAGAGAGACAGAGAGAGAGACAGAGAGAGAGACAGAGACAGAGAGACAGAGAGAGAGAGAGAGAGAGAGAGAGAGACAGAGAGACATAGAGACAGAGAGAGACAGAGAGACAGAGAGACTGTCATGTCTTGTTATGTCTGTTCCTGTCCTTTCTCTTCACTCTGTCTCTCTCTGCTGGTCTTTTTAGGTTACCTTCTCTGTCTCTCATTCTTCAGCTGTTCTACATTTCCCCTAACTAGCTCATTCACTCTTTCCCCACCTGTTCTCTCTTCCCCCTCTGATTAGGTCTCTATTTCTCTCTCTGTTCCTGCTACTTTCAGTGTCTGATTCTTGTTTGTGTTTTTGATACCAGAAGCAAGCTGTCGTCCCGTTTGCTTCCACCTTGTCCTATCCTGTCGGAGTCTGCCTGGCAGGTGAATCCTGCATTATACTACGTTCTTTGTTCCATTGACTACGTTGGAAGAGGATTTATGCCATTCCTGTTTTTTTATTAAAGAACTCTGTTTTCTGTTAAAACCGCTTTTGGGTCTTCACTCAAGTACATAACAGAAGAATCAGACCAAGAATGGACCCAGCGGCTCCGGACCCTTTTCACTCCGCCGTCGAGATCCAGGGAGCGATGCTAGGCAGACACGAGGAGGAATTGTCTGCTGCTCGACATGCCGTTGAGACCCTGGCCGTCCAAGTCTCCGACCTCACAAGACAGGTTCACCAACTCCGCCTCGATCCACCGCCCACTTCCAGGGTTTCCGAGTCTCCGGAGCCCAGGATCAACAACCCGCCGTGTTACTCTGGGGAGCCCACTGAGTGCCGCTCATTCCTCACTCAGTGTGATGTGGTGTTCTCTCTCCAGCCCAACACTTACTCCAGGAGCGCAGCCCGCATCGCCTACGTCATTTCTCTCCTTACCGGACGGGCGCGTGAGTGGGGCACGGCAATCTGGGAGGCGAGGGCTGAGTGTATTAACCAGTATCAGGACTTTAAGGAGGAGATGATACGGGTTTTTGACCGTTCTGTTTTTGGCGAGGAGGCTTCCAGGGCCCTGTCTTCCCTATGTCAGGGGAATAGATCCATAACGGATTATTCTATTGAGTTTCGCACTCTCGCTGCCTCTAGTGACTGGAACGAGCCGGCTTTGCTCGCTCGTTTTCTGGAGGGTCTCCTCGTCGAGGTTAAGGATGAGATCCTCTCCCGGGAGGTTCCTTCCTGTCTGGACTCCTTAATAGCTCTCGCTATTCGCATAGAGCGACGGTTTGATCTTCGCCGCCGAGCTCGTGGAAAGGAGCTCGCGTTCTCCGTTGCTCCCCTCTCCACATCACTGCCACCTGCCGCATCACTGCCACCCTCCTCCGCCGGCTCGGATGCTGAGCCTATGCAGCTGGGGGTATCCGCATCTCGGCCAAGGAGAAGGAACGGAGAATCACCAATCGCCTCTGTCTCTACTGCGGCTCCGCTGGTCATTTTGTCACCTCATGTCCAGTAAAAGCCAGAGCTCATCAGTAAAGGGAGGGCTACTGGTGAGCGCAACTACTCAGGCCTCTCCTTCTGGATCACGCACTACCTTTCCGGTCCATCTCCGCTGGCCCGGTTCATCTGCTTCCTGCAGTGCCTTGATAGACTCTGGGGCGGAGGGCTGTTTTATGGACGAGACCTGGGCTCGGGAACATGACATTCCTCTCAGACAGTTAGGGAGCCCACGGCCTTGTTCGCTTTAGATGGTAGTTCTCTCCCCAAGATTCAGCGTGAGACGCTGCCTTTAACCCTCACTGTCTCTGGTAATCATAGCGAAACCATTTCTTTTTTAATTTTTCGTTCACCTTTTACACCTGTTGTTTTGGGTCATCCCTGGCTAGTGCGCCATAACCCTTCTATTAATTGGTCTAGTAATACTATCCTATCCTGGAATGTTTCTTGTCATGTGACCTGTTTAATGTCTGCTATCCCTCCTGTTTCCTCTGTCTCTTCTTCACAGGAGGAGCCTGGCGATTTGACAGGGGTGCCGGAGGAGTATCACGATCTGCGCACGGTGTTCAGTCGTTCCAAGGCCACTTCTCTCCCTCCACACCGGTCGTATGACTGTAGTATTGATCTCCTTCCGGGAACTACTCCCCCGGGGTAGATTATACTCTCTGTCGGCTCCCGAACGTAAGGCTCTCGAGGATTATTTGTCGGTTTCGCTCAACGCCGGTACCATAGTCTCCTCCTCCTCTCCCGCCGGAGCGGGGTTTTTTTTTGTTCAGAAGAAGGACGGGTCCCTGCGCCCATGCGTGGATTATCGAGGGCTGAATGACATAACAGTTAAGAATCGTTATCCGCTTCCTCTTATGTCTTCAGCCTTCGAGATCTTGCAGGGAGCCAGGTTTTTCACCAAATTGGACCTTCGTAACGCCTACCATCTCGTGCGCATCAGGGAGGGGGACGAGTGGAAGACGGCGTTTAACACTCCGTTAGGGCACTTTGAATACCGGGTTCTTCCTTTCGGCCTCGTTAACGCCTCCAGCTGTCTTTCAGGCACTAGTTAACGACGTCCTGAGAGACATGCTGAACATTTTTGTTTTCGTTTACATGGACGATATCCTGATTTTTTCTCCGTCTCTCTCGATTCATGTTCAGCACGTGCGACGCGTCCTCCAGCGCCTTTTGGAGAACTGTCTTTATGTGAAGGCTGAGAAGTGCATTTTTCATGCCGCCTCTGTCCCTTTTCTCGGTTCCGTTATTTCCGCTGAGGGCATTAAGATGGATCCCGCTAAGGTCCAGGCTGTCATTGATTGGCCCGTTCCTAAGTCACGCGTCGAGCTGCAGCGCTTTCTGGGCTTCGCTAATTTCTATCGTCGTTTCATCCGTAATTTCGGTCAGGTGGCAGCTCCCTCACAGCCCTTACTTCTGTTAAGACGTGCTTTAAGTGGTCCGTTTCCGCCCAGGGAGCTTTTGATCTTCTTAAGAATCGTTTTACATCCGCTCCTATTCTTGTTACACCTGACATCTCTAGACAGTTTGTTGTTGAGGTTGACGCGTCAGAGGTGGGCGTGGGAGCCATTCTTTCTCAGCGCTCTCTCTCTGACGGCAAGGTCCATCCTTGCGCGTTTTTCTCTCATCGCTTATCGCCGTCAGAACGTAACTATGATGTTGGTAATCGCGAACTGCTCGCCATCCGCTAGCCCTAGGCGAATGGCGACAGTGGTTGGAGGGGGCGACCGTTCCTTTTGTCGCTTGGACTGACCATAGGAACCTTGAGTACATCCGTTCAGCCAAACGACTTAATGCGCGTCAGGCTCGTTGGGCTCTGTTTTTCGCTCGTTTCGAGTTTGTTATTTCTTATCGTCCGGGCTCAAAAACACCAAGCCTGATGCTTTATCTCGTCTCTTCAGTTCTTCTGAGGTCTCCACCGACCCCGAGGGGATTCTTCCTGACGGGCGTGTTGTCGGGTTGACTGTCTGGGGAATTGAGAGGCAGGTAAAGCAAGCACTCGCTCACACTCCGCCGCCGCGAGCTTGTCCTAGGAACCTTCTGTTCGTTCCCGTTCCTACTCGTCCGGCCGTTCTTCAGTGGGCCCACTCTGCCAAGTTAGCCGGCCACCCCGGCGTTCGGGTACGCCGCTTCCATTCGCCAGCGTTTCTGGTGGCCCACTCGGGAACGTGACGCGCGTCGATTTGTCGCCGCTTGTTCGGTCTGCGCGCAGACTAAATCTGGGAACTCTCCTCCTGCCGGCCGTCTCAGACCGCTTCCCATTCCCTCTCGACCGTGGTCTCACATCGCTTTAGATTTTATCACCGGACTGCCTTCATCAGCGGGGAAGACAGTTATTCTTACGGTTGTCGATAGATTCTCTAAGGCGGCTCATTTCATTCCTCTCGATAAGCTCCCTTCTGCTAAGGAGACGGCTCAGATCATTATCGAGAATGTTTTCCGTATTCATGGCCTTCCTTCTGACGTCGCTTCCGACAGAGGCCCGCAGTTCACGTCTCAATTTTGGAGGGAGTTTTGCCGTTTGATTGGGGCTTCCGTCAGTCTCTCGTCCGGCTTTCATCCCCAGTCTAACGGCCAAGCCGAACGGGCCAATCAGACTGTTGGTCGATTTTACGCAGCCTTTCTTTTCGTAACCCTGCGTCTTGGTCAGAACAGCTCCCCTGGGCAGAGTACGCCCACAACTCGCTTCCCTCGTCTGCTACCGGTCTATCCCCTTTTCAGTGTAGCCTCGGGTACCAGCCTCCGCTGTTCTCATCTCAGCTCGCCGAGTCCTGCGTCCCCTCCGCTCAGGCTTTTGTCCAGCGTTGCGAGCGCACCTGGAAGGGGGTCAGGTCGGCACTTTGCCGTAATAGGGCGCAGACTGTGAGGGCCGCTAATAAGCGTAGGACCAAGAGTCCTAGATATTGTTGCGGTCAGAGAGTATGGCTCTCCACTCAGAACCTTCCCCTTAAGACAGCTTCTCGCAAGTTGGCCCCGCGGTTCATTGGTCCGTTCCGTATTTCTCAGGTCATTAATCCTGTCGCAGTGCGACTTCTTCTCCCGCGCTATCTTCGTCGCGTTCACCCGGTCTTCCATGTCTCCTGTGTTAAGCCCGTTCTTCGCGCTCCCCGCTCGTCCCTCCCCCCATCCTTGTCGAGGGCGCACCCATCTACAGGGTTCGTAAGATTTTGGACATGCGCCCTCGGGGCCGTGGTCAGCAGTACCTAGTGGATTGGGAGGGGTACGGTCCTGAGGAGAGGAGTTGGGTTCCCTCTCGGGACGTGCTGGACCGTTCGCTGATCGATGATTTCCTCCGTTGCCGCCAGGTTTCCTCCTCGAGTGCGCCAGGAGGCGCTCGGTGAGTGGGGGGTACTGTCATGTCTTGTTATGTCTGTTCCTGTCCTTTCTCTTCACTCTGTCTCTCTCTGCTGGTCTTTTTAGGTTACCTTCTCTGTCTCTCATTCTTCAGCTGTTCTACATTTCCCCTAACTAGCTCATTCACTCTTTCCCCACCTGTTCTCTCTTTCCCCTCTGATTAGGTCTCTATTTCTCTCTCTGTTCCTGCTACTTTCAGTGTCTGATTCTTGTTTGTGTTTTTGATACCAGAAGCAAGCTGTCGTCCCGTTTGCTTCCACCTTGTCCTATCCTGTCGGAGTCTGCCTGGCAGGTGCATCCTGCATTATACTACGTTCTTTTGTTCCATTGACTACGTTGGAAGAGGATTTATGCCATTCCTGTTTTTTTATTAAAGAACTCTGTTTTCTGTTAAAACCGCTTTTGGGTCTTCACTCAAGTACATAACA
>NW_027003481.1:0-5356 GCF_036934945.1 Oncorhynchus masou masou
TGGGCCACCCTATGGGCCAAAAGTAGTGCACTATAAAGATAATAGGGTGCCATGTGGGACACAAACATGGGCTATAGAAACATATAACATTGTTAACCCGTATTAGCTCTTCCTGACCTTCAAAACAGTGCTTGTTGAAGAGTCTTTCTTCACATTACCTTCACCAAACAACGGTTTTGTTGGTGTCCTAAG
Organism: Oncorhynchus masou masou; assembly: GCF_036934945.1. NCBI lineage: Eukaryota > Metazoa > Chordata > Actinopteri > Salmoniformes > Salmonidae > Oncorhynchus > Oncorhynchus masou. The sequence continues at coordinate 193 of NW_027003481.1, forward strand.
TGTGAATCTATGGTGTGAACTGTGTGGAAATGTTTCAGTCAGGCTTGTATGGGAACAGATCACAGAGAATGAAGAGGACAGAAATATTGGGAACACTGACTGTTGAAATAGGTCACCAGATAGTGGTGTGGGTGGGGCTTGTCCGTCATACCATAACACCGAACGTGGATTCGGTTGATCCATTTTTCTCCTTCAATACATGCTCAGTATTAGTTGCATTTTTGGGGGGGCTACTACATGACATCTACCGTCTGACTGATGATTAGTCATCATGATAATAAATGGTTTTAATCAATCTCATGTGACAGGGAGATGGTAATGAAATAACTAAACATTAAGACACACAGGTTCTCTCTTATCAGGGATGGCGCATGGGACACTTGTGTTATAACCCCTAGGAGATAAACATGTATATCATACTTGGCATGGCCCCTCAGGAACTTCTATAGATGCACCATTGACAGCATCTTGTCTGCATCCCCACCTGGTATGGCAACTGCACTTCCATGAACTGCAAGGCTCTAAAGGGGGTGGTGTGGACTGTCCAATACATCACTGGGCAGGACATTTACACACACAGTCAAAGCTGTTGTTCTATTTACACACTATTTATTCACCTGTGTGACCAAGACACTATGCACTTTATAATTATAAAAACAGTCATACTTGACATAGTACATTCATCATTTAGACTGTATATCTGATTGTGTACATAACTGTTTGATTACTATGCATAATACCTTCTTACTACTTCTTGACCTTTGATTATTATGGATATTGATACTGTACTGCAATGTGGAAGGAGCACCTTTATACCCGCTGTAAACTGTGTCTATGACACATACAATTAGATTTGAAATGGGAAACTAACCCTAGTACAGTGTTTAACCCCCGGACCCACTCCCCACCCCCGGAGAACAGTAGAAGTCACGCCTCAAAGAAAACCTCCTCAGTTTGCTAGTCCTACCAGAGGTGTTATTTTGTAAGTTCTTCTTGTTCCTCACACAGCTGGGACCCCTGGACAGACTTTACCAACCACAAAAAACCTGCTAAAGGCCTACTGAATGGGTGGATTAAAAAGGTATACATTCATTTATTGATTGATGTATGGAGGTATTGCTTTGCATTATCATGCTGCTATTACACAGTCATTCATGTATTAAAGTTCACAGACTAAGCTATACATTTTGAACTGAACTGCAAATCTGTAGATCTTGGGTCTCCGACCTTGTTCCTGGAGAGCTCCCCTACTGTAGGCTTTTGCACCAGCTCTTGTTGTAACTAACCTGATTCATTTTATCAACCAGCTAATGATTCAAATCAGGTGCACTAGATTAGGGTTGGAAGTTAAAACGTGCAGGACGGTAGCTCTCCAGGAAGAGGGTTGCAGAGCCCTGCTGTTGATGATATAGGATTCTATATATAGGATTCTGTTTTTGGTACAAAGAGGGCTTATTCATCTGCTAACATCTGTGTTCCTAACAGTTATGTTCCTAACCTAACATCTGTGTTCCTAACCTAACATCTGTGTTCCTAACAGTTATGTTCCTAACCTAACATCTGTGTTCCTAACACCTGTGTTCCTAACATCTGTGTTCCTAACCTAACATCTGTGTTCCTAACACCTGTGTTCCTAACATCTGTGTTCCTAACCTAACATCTGTGTTCCTAACACCTGTGTTCCTAACCTAACATCTGTGTTCCTAACACCTGTGTTCCTAACATCTGTGTTCCTAACACCTGTGTTCCTAGCATCTGTGTTCCTAACACCTGTGTTCCTAACATCTGTATTCCTAACATCTGGGTTCCTAACATCTGTGTTCCTAACACCAGCGTTCCTAATATCTGTGTTCCTAACATCTGTGTTCACAACATATGTATTCCAAATATCTGTGTTCCTAACATATGTATTCCTAATATCTGTGTTCCTAACATCTGTGTTCCTAACATCTGGGTTCCTAACATCTGTGATGACATGACATTTGTATTTTAGGGAGGTCCTCCTCTACTTGTTATGCCATGTGATCCCACAATGCCTCAGCACAGGCCTTCACTCGCAGAGTAAGTATTGTTTAATACTCTGTAGAAGTCATACAAACAGTAGGGTAGTACATTTAATTATCTTCTTAAACTCTGGCAAAAGCTTAATGTATAGGCGATGTCAATTCCCAATTTATGATGATGTGAACAGTTCTTATAGAAATGTATGGCTTACACTGCTGCCTTAGGAGATGTTACTAAAGATGTGAGGTCAGGAATGAGGGATGCTGATGATGATGATCATGATGGTAATCTAATTTCAACATTTCATGATGGTAAGAAACTGATTGATACAATGGTGCAGCTAGGTATGACTGCATCAGTGAGCCAAGATGTCAAGTCTCGAGCCAGGATGTTAGGCTTAAGAGGAAACAACCGACACTCAGAGATAATATTTATTCAGTGCTCACAGCAGGGCTACGTACAGCAGTGCAGCAGCTTTCCAAACACTGGATGATTGGAAGTCTGTCTGTCCACATACTGTAATCACTGCAGTGGCAGCTTCTTTCAATGTGAAGGTCAGGCTACAAGGCAATCAGCACTTGTGCAGGCTAGGAAGAAGGTGGCACTTGGATGTTTTATTTTTTATTTTATTTCACCTTTATTTAACCAGGTAGGCTAGTTGAGAACAAGTTCTCATTTTCAACTGCGACCTGGCCAAGATAAAGCATAGCAGTGTGAACAGACAACACAGAGTTACACATGGAGTAAACAATTAACAAGTCAATAACACAGTAGAAAAAAAGAGAGTCTATATATACATTGTGTGCAAAAGGCATGAGGAGGTAGGCGAATAATTACAATATTGCAGATTAACACTGGAGTGATAAATGATCAGATGATCATGTGCAGGTAGAGATATTGGTGTGCAAAAGAGCAGAAAAGTAAATAAATAAAAACTGTGGGGATGAGGTAGGTGAAAATGGGTGGGCTATTTACAAATAGATTATGTACAGCTGCAGCGATCAGTTAGCTGCTCAGATAGTTGATGTTTGAAGTTGGTGAGGGAGATAAAGGTCTCCAACTTCAGCGATTTTGCAATTCGTTCCAGTCACAGGCAGCAGAGTACTGGAACGAAAGGCGGCCGAATGAGGTGTTGGCTTTAGGGATGATCAGTGAGATACACCTGCTGGAGCGCGTGCTACGGATGGGTGTTGCCATCGTGACCAGTGAACTGAGATAAGGCGGAGCTTTACCTAGCATGGCCTTGTAGATGACCTGGAGCCAGTGGGTCTTGCGACGAATATGTAGCGAGGGCCAGCCGACTAGAGCATACAAGTCGCAGTGGTGGGTAGTATAAGGTGCTTTAGTGACAAAACGGATGGCACTGTGATAAACTGCATCCAGTTTGCTGAGAAGAGTGTTGGAAGCAATTTTGTAGATGACATCGCCGAAGTCGAGGATCGGTAGGATAGTCAGTTTTACTAGGGTAAGCTTGGCAGCGTGAGTGAAGGAGGCTTTGTTACGGAATAGAAAGCCGACTCTTGATTTGATTTTCGATTGGAGATGTTTGATATGGGTCTGGAAGGAGAGTTTGCAGTCTAGCCAGACACCAAGGTACTTATAGGTGTCCACATATTCAAGGTCGGAACCATCCAGTGTGGTGATGCTAGTCGGGCATGCGGGTGCAGGCAGCGATCGGTTGAAAAGCATGCATTTGGTTTTACTAGCGTTTAAGAGCAGTTGGAGGCCACGGAAGGAGTGTTGTATGGCATTGAAGCTCGTTTGGAGGTTAGATAGCACAGTGTCCAATGACGGGCCGAAAGTATATAGAATGGTGTCGTCTGCGTAGAGGTGGATCAGGGAATCGCCCGCAGCAAGAGCAACATCATTGATATATACAGAGAAAAGAGTCGGCCCGAGAATTGAACCCTGTGGCACCCCCATAGAGACTGCCAGAGGACCGGACAGCATGCCCTCCGATTTGACACACTGAACTCTGTCTGCAAAGTAATTGGTGAACCAGGCAAGGCAGTCATCCGAAAAACCGAGGCTACTGAGTCTGCCGATAAGAATATGGTGATTGACAGAGTCGAAAGCCTTGGCAAGGTCGATGAAGACGGCTGCACAGTACTGTCTTTTATCGATGGCGGTTATGATGTCGTTTAGTACCTTGAGTGTGGCTGAGGTGCACCCGTGACCGGCTCGGAAACCAGATTGCATAGCGGAGAAGGTACGGTGGGATTCGAGATGGTCAGTGACCTGTTTGTTGACTTGGCTTTCGAAGACCTTAGATAGGCAAGGCAGAATGGATATAGGTCTGTAACAGTTTGGGTCCAGGGTGTCTCCCCCTTTGAAGAGGGGGATGACTGCGGCAGCTTTCCAATCCTTGGGGATCTCAGACGATATGAAAGAGAGGTTGAACAGGCTGGTAATAGGGGTTGCGACAATGGCGGCGGATAGTTTCAGAAATAGAGGGTCCAGATTGTCAAGCCCAGCTGATTTATACGGGTCCAGGTTTTGCAGCTCTTTCAGAACATCTGCTATCTGGATTTGGGTAAAGGAGAACCTGGAGAGGCTTGGGCGAGGAGCTGCGGGGGGCCGGAGCTGTTGGCCGAGGTTGGAGTAGCCAGGCGGAAGGCATGGCCAGCCGTTGAGAAATGCTTGTTGAAGTTTTCAATAATCATGGATTTGTCGGTGGTGACCGTGTTCCCTAGCCTCAGTGCAGTGGGCAGCTGGGAGGAGGTGCTCTTGTTCTCCATGGACTTCACAGTGTCCCAGAACTTTTTGGAGTTGGAGCTACAGGATGCAAACTTCTGCCTGAAGAAGCTGGCCTTAGCTTTCCTGACTGACTGCGTGTATTGGTTCCTGACTTCCCTGAACAGTTGCATATCGCAGGGGACTGTTCGATGCTATTGCAGTCCGCCACAGGATGTTTTTGTGCTGGTCGAGGGCAGTCAGGTCTGGAGTGAACTAAGGGCTGTATCTGTTCTTAGTTCTGCATTTTTTTTTAACGGAGCAAGCTTATCTAAAATGGTGAGGAAGTTACTCTTAAAGAATGACCAGGCATCCCTCAACTGACGGGATGAGGTCAATGTCCTTCCAGGATACCCGGGCCAGGTCGTATTAGAAAGGCCTGCTCACAGAAGTGCTTTAGGGAGCGTTTGACAGTGATGAGGGGTGG
>NW_027003482.1:0-5356 GCF_036934945.1 Oncorhynchus masou masou
TCCACCTGTTGTATTAAGCATTTCACTGTAAGGTCTTCTACAGCTGTTGTATTCAGCATTTCAATGTGAGGTCTACTACACCTGTTGTATTCAGCATTTCACTGTGAGGTCTACTATACCTGCTGTATTCAGCATTTCACTGTGAGGTCTACTACACCTGTTGTGGCCCAGCATTTCACTGTGAGGTCTACTATACTGTTGTGGTCTAGCATTTCTCACTGTGAGGTCTACTACACCTGTTGCCCAGCATTTCACTGTGAGGTCTACTACACACCTGCTGTATTCAGTATTTCACTGTGAGGTCTACTACACCTGTTGTATTCAGCATTTCACTGTGAGGTCTACTACACCTGTTGTATTCAGCATTTCACTGTGAGGTCTACTATACCTGTTGTATTCAGCATTTCACTGTAAGGTGTACTACACCTGCTGTATTCAGCATTTCCCCGTGAGGCCTACTACACCTGTTGTATTCAGCATTTCACTGTAAGGTCTACTACACTGTTGTATTCAGCATTTCACTGTAAGGTCTACTACACCTGTTGTATTCAGCATTTCACTGTAAGGTCTACTACACCTGTTGTATTCAGCATTTCACTGTGAGGTCTACTACTACACCTGTTGTATTCAGCATTTCACTGTGAGGTCTACTATACCTGTTGTATTCAGCATTTCACTGTGAGGTCTACAACACCAGTTGTATTCAGCATTTCACTGTAAGGTCTACTACACCTGTTGTATTCAGCATTTCACTGTGAGGTCTACTACACCTGTTGTATTCAGCATTTCACTGTGAGGTCTACTATACCTGTTGTATTCAGCATTTCACTGTGAGGTCTCACACCTGTTGTATTCAGCATTTCACTGTGAGGTCTACTACACCTGTTGTATTCAGCATTTCACTGTAAGGTCTACTATACCTGTTGTATTCAGCATTTCACTGTAAGGTCTACTACACCTGTTGTATTCAGCATGTCACTGTAAGGTCTACTACACCTGTTGTATTCAGCATTTCACTGTAAGGTCTACTACACCTGTTGTATTCAGCATTTCACTGTGAGGTCTACTATACTGTTGTATTCAGCATTTCACTGTAAGGTGTACTACACCTGTTGTATTCAGCATTTCACTGTGAGGTCTACTACTACACCTGTTGTATTCAGCATTTCACTGTAAGGTCTACTACACCTGCTGTATTCAGCATTTCACTGTAAGGTCTACTACACCTGTTGTATTCAGCATTTCACTGTAAGGTCTACTACACCTGCTGTATTCAGCATGTCACTGTAAGGTCTAATAAGGTCTGTTGTATTCAGCATTTCAATGTATGTCTTTACGCACCTGCTGTAGCCCAGCATTTCACTGTGAGGTCCTACACCTGTTGTATTCAGCATTTCACTGTAAGGTCTACTACACCTGTTGTATTCAGCATTTCACTGTAAGGTCTACTACACCTGTTGTATTCAGCATTTCAATGTGACAGTCTACTACTACATCTGTTGTATTCAGCATTTCACTGTGAGGTCTACTATACCTGTTGTATTCAGCATTTCACTGTGAGGTCTACTACACCTGTTGTATTCAGCATTTCACTGTGAGGTCTACTACACCTGTTGTATTCAGCATTTCACTGTGAGGTCTACTACACCTGTTGTATTCAGCATTTCACTGTAAGGTCTACTACACCTGTTGTATTCAGCATTTCACTGTAAGGTCTACTACACCTGTTGTATTCAGCATGTCACTGTAAGGTCTACTACACCTGTTGTATTCAGCATTTCACTGTAAGGTCTACTACACCTGTTGTATTCAGCATTTCACTGTGAGGTCTACTACACCTGTTGTATTCAGCATTTCACTGTGAGGTCTACTACACCTGTTGTATTCAGCATTTCTCACTGTAAGGTCTACTACACCTGTTGTATTCAGCATTTCACTGTAAGGTCTACTACACCTGTTGTATTCAGCATTTCACTGTAAGGTCTACTACACCTGTATTCAGCATTTCACTGTGAGGTCTACTACTACACCTGTTGTATTCAGCATTTCACTGTGAGGTCTACTATACCTGTTATATTCAGCATTTCACTGTGAGGTCTACTACACCTGTTGTATTCAGCATTTCACTGTGAGGTCTACTATACCTAAGTGAGATTCACATTTCACTGTGAGGTCTAATACACCTGTTGTATTCAGCATTTCACTGTGAGGTCTACTACACCTGTTGTATTCAGCATTTCACTGTAAGGTCTACTATACCTGTTGTATTCAGCATTTCACTGTAAGGCTTACTACACCTGTTGTATTCAGCATGTCACTGTAAGGTCTACTACACCTGTTGTATTCAGCATTTCACTCAAAGGTCTACTACACTGTTGTATTCAGCATTTCACTGTGAGGTCTACTACACCTGTTGTATTCAGCATTTCACTGTGAGGTCTACTACACCTGTTGTATTCAGCATTTCACTGTGAGGTCTACTATACCTGCTGTATTCAGCATTTCACTGTGAGGTCTACTACACCTGTTGTTTTCATTTCACTGTGAGGTCTAATATACCTGTTGTATTCTGCATTTCACTGTGAGGTCTACTACACCTGTTGTATTCAGCATTTCACTGTGAGGTCTACTACACCTGCTGTATTCAGCATTTCACTGTAAGGTCTACTACACCTGTTGTATTCAGCATTTCACTGTAAGGTCTACTACACCTTTTGTATTCAGCATGTCACTGTAAGGTACTACACCTGTTGTATTCAGCATTTCACTGTAAGGTCTACTACACCTGTTGTATTCAGCATTTCACGGTGAGGTCTACTACACCTGTTGTATTCAGCATTTCACTGTGAGGTCTACTACACCTGTTGTATTCAGCATTTCACTGTAAGGTCTAATAACACCTGTTGTATTCAGCATTTCACTGTGAGGTCTACTATACCTGTTGCATTCAGCATTTCACTGTAAGGTCTACTACACCTTTTGTATTCAGCATTTCACTGTGAGGTCTACTACTACACCTGTTGTATTCAGCATTTCACTGTAAGGTCTACTACACCTGTTGTATTCAGCATTTCACTGTAAGGTCTACTACACCTGTTGTATTCAGCATTTCACTGTGAGGTCTACTACACCTGTTGTATTCAGCATTTCACTGTGAGGTCTACTACACCTGTTGTATTCAGCATTTCACTGTAAGGTCTACTACACCTTTTGTATTCAGCATTTCACTGTAAGGTCTACTACACCTGTTGTATTCAGCATTTCACTGTAAGGTCTACTACACCTGTTGTATTCAGCATTTCACTGTGAGGTCTACTATACCTGCTGTATTCAGCATTTCACTGTGAGGTCTACTACACCTGTTGTATTCAGCATTTCACTGTGAGGTCTACTACACCTGTTGTATTCAGCATTTCACTGTAAGGTCTACTACACCTGCTGTATTCAGCATTTCACTGTAAGGTCTACTACACCTGTTGTATTCAGCATGTCACTGTAAGGTCTACTACACCTGTTGTATTCAGCATTTCACTGTAAGGTCTACTACACCTGTTGTATTCAGCATTTCACTGTGAGGTCTACTACACCTGTTGTATTCAGCATTTCACTGTGAGGTCTACTACACCTGTTGTATTCAGCATTTCACTGTAAGGTCTACTACACCTGTTGTATTCAGCATTTCCACTGTAAGGTCTACTACACCTGTTGTATTCAGCATTTCACTGTGAGGTCTACTACTACACCTGTTGTATTCAGCATTTCACTGTGAGGTCTACTATACCTGTTATATTCAGCATTTCACTGTGAGGTCTACTACACCTGTTGTATTCAGCATTTCACTGTGAGGTCTACTATACCTGTTATATTCAGCATTTCACTGTGAGGTCTACTACACCTGTTGTATTCAGCATTTCACTGTGAGGTCTACTACACCTGTTGTATTCAGCATTTCACTGTAAGGTCTACTATACCTGTTGTATTCAGCATTTCACTGTAAGGTCTACTACACCTGTTGTATTCAGCATGTCACTGTAAGGTCTACTACACCTGTTGTATTCAGCATTTCACTGTAAGGTCTACTACACCTGTTGTATTCAGCATTTCACTGTGAGGTCTACTACACCTGTTGTATTCAGCATTTCACTGTGAGGTCTACTACACCTGTTGTATTCAGCATTTCACTGTAAGGTCTACTACACCTGTTGTATTCAGCATTTCACTGTGAGGTCTACTACACCTGTTGTATTCAGCATTTCACTGTAAGGTCTACTACACCTGTTGTATTCAGCATTTCACTGTGAGGTCTACTACTACACCTGTTGTATTCAGCATTTCACTGTGAGGTCTACTACTACACCTGTTGTATTCAGCATTTCACTGTGAGGTCTACTATACCTGTTGTATTCAGCATTTCACTGTGAGGTCTACTACACCTGTTGTATTCAGCATTTCACTGTGAGGTCTAACTACACCTGTTGTATTCAGCATTTCACTGTGAGGTCTACTATACCTGTTGTATTCAGCATTTCACTGTGAGGTCTACTACACCTGTTGTATTCAGCATTTCACTGTGAGGTCTACTACACCTGTTGTATTCAGCATTTCACTGTAAGGTCTACTACACCTGTTGTATTCAGCATTTCACTGTAAGGTCTACTACACCTGTTGTATTCAGCATGTCACTGTAAGGTCTACTACACCTGTTGTATTCAGCATTTCACTGTAAGGTCTACTACACCTGTTGTATTCAGCATTTCACTGTGAGGTCTACTACACCTGTTGTATTCAGCATTTCACTGTGAGGTCTACTACACCTGTTGTATTCAGCATTTCACTGTGAGGTCTACTACACCTGTTGTATTCAGCATTTCACTGTGAGGTCTACTACACCTGTTGTATTCAGCATTTCACTGTAAGGTCTACTACACCTGTTGTATTCAGCATTTCACTGTAAGGTCTACTACACCTGTTGTATTCAGCATTTCACTGTAAGGTCTACTACACCTGTTGTATTCAGCATTTCACTGTAAGGTCTACTACACCTGTTGTATTCAGCATTTCACTGTGAGGTCTACTACACCTGTTGTATTCAGCATTTCACTGTGAGGTCTACTACACCTGTTGTATTCAGCATTTCACTGTAAGGTCTACTACACCTGTTGTATTCAGCATTTCACTGTGAGGTCTACTACACCTGTTGTATTCAGCATTTCACTGTGAGGTCTACTACACCTGTTGTATTCAGCATTTCACTGTGAGGTCTACTACACCTGTTGTATTCAGCATTTCACTGTAAGGTCTACTACACCTGTTGTATTCAGCATTTCACTGTAAGGTCTACTACACCTGTTGTATT
>NW_027003483.1:0-5355 GCF_036934945.1 Oncorhynchus masou masou
TCAGTAGTCTGTTACTAGGGTGGTCTACTGGAACTCAATAGTCTGTTTCTAGGTGTGGCCTACTGAACTCAAGTAGTCTGTTACCAGGAGTGGTCTACTGAACTCAGTAGTCTGTTTACTAGGGTGGTCTACTGAACTCAGTAGTCTGTTACTAGGGTGGTCTACTGAAGCTGCAGTAGTCTGTTTCTAGGGGTGGTCTACTGAACCCAGTAGTCTGTTACCAGGGTGGTCTACTGAACTCAGTAGTCTGTTACTAGGGTGGTCTACTGAACTCAGTAGTCTGTTACTAGGGTGGTCTACTGAACTCAGTAGTCTATAAGTAGGGTGGTCTCACTGAACTCAGTAGTCTGTTACTAGGGTGATCTACTGAACTCAGTAGTCTGTTACTAGGGTGGTCTACTGAAGTCAGTAGTCTGTTTCTAGGGTGGTCTACTGAACTCAGTAGTCTGTTACTAGGGTGGTCTACTGAACTCAGTAGTCTGTTACTAGGGTGGTCTACTGAACTCTAGTCTATAAGTAGGGGTGGTCTATCAGTTCCAGTAGCTCTGTTGTATTAGGGTGGTCTACTGAACTCAGTAGTCTGTTACTAGTGGCTCACTGAACCCAGTAGTCTGTTACTAGGTACCCACTGTGTCAGTAGTCTGTTTCTTAGGGGTGGTCTACTTAACTCAGTAGTCTGTTACTTAGGTGGTCTACTGAACTCAGTAGTCTGCCTAGGAAATTTCATTGAACTTGTAGTTCAGCAGTAGGGGTGGCTCACTGAACTCAGTAGTCTGTTACTAGGGTGGCTCCACTGAACTTCAGTAGTCTATAAGTAGGGTGGTCTACTGAACTCAGTAGTCTGTTACTAGGGTGGTCTACTGAACTCAGTAATCTATAAGTAGGGTGGTCTACAGGAGCTCAGTAGTCTGTTTCAGGGTGGTCTACTGAACTCAGTAGTCTGTTACTAGGGTGGTCTACTGAACTCAGTAGTCTGTTACTAGGGTGGTCTACTGGGTCAGTAGTCTGTTTCCAGGGTGGTCTACTGAACTCAGTAGTCTGTTACTAGGTGGTCTACTGAACTCAGTAGTCTGTTTCTTTAGGTGGTCTACTGAACTCAGTAGTCTGTTACTAGGGTTGTCTACTGAAGTCAGTAGTCTGTTGCTAGGTGGCTCTGCTGAACTCAGTAGTCTGTTACTGGGGTGGTCACTGAACTCAGTAGTCTATTACTAGGTGGTCTACTGAACTCAGTAGTCTGTTTCTTTAGGTGAGTCTACTGAACTCAGTAGTCTATTACTAGGGTGGCTACTGAACTCAATAGTCTATTACTAGGGTGGTCTACTGAAATGGGTAGTCTGTTTCTAGGTGGTCACTGAACCAGTAGTCTGTTTCTAGGGTGGTCTACTGAACAAGTAGTCTGTTTCTAGGTGGTCTACTGAACTCAGTAGTCTGTTTCTAGGGTGGTCTACTGAACTCAGTAGTCTGTTACTAGGGTGGTCTACTGAACTCAGTAGTCTGTTACTAGGGTGGTCTACTGAAGTCAGTAGTCTGTTTCTAGGGTGGTCTACTGAACCCAGTAGTCTGTTACCAGGGTGGTCTACTGAACTCAGTAGTCTATATAGGGTGGTCTACTGAACTCAGTAGTCTGTTACTAGGGTGGTCTACTGAACTCAGTAGTCTATAAGTAGGTGGTCTACTGAACTCAGTAGTCTGTTACTAGGGTGGTCTACTGAACTCAGTAGTCTGTTACTAGGGTGGTCTACTGAACTCAGTAGTCTGTTACTAGGGTGGTCTACTGAAGTCAGTAGTCTGTTTCTAGGGTGGTCTACTGAACTCAGTAGTCTGTTACTAGGGTGGTCTACTGAACTCAGTAGTCTGTTACTAGGGTGGTCTACTGAACTCAGTAGTCTATAAGTAGGGTGGTCTACTGAACTCAGTAGTCTGTTACTAGGGTGGTCTACTGAACTCAGTAGTCTGTTACTAGGGTGGTCTACTGAACTCAGTAGTCTGTTACTAGGGTGGTCTACTGAACTCAGTAGTCTGTTACTAGGGTGGTCTACTGAAGTCAGTAGTCTGTTTCTAGGGTGGTCTACTGAACTCAGTAGTCTGTTACTAGGGTGGTCTACTGAACTCAGTAGTCTGTTTCTAGGGTGGTCTACTGAACTCAGTAGTCTGTTACTAGGGTGGTCTACTGAAGTCAGTAGTCTGTTACTAGGGTGGTCTACTGAACTCAGTAGTCTGTTACTAGGGTGGTCTACTGAACTCAGTAGTCTATTACTAGGGTGGTCTACTGAACTCAGTAGTCTATTACTAGGGTGGTCTACTGAACTCAGTAGTCTGTTACTAGGGTGGTCTACTGAACTCAGTAGTCTGTTTCTAGGGTGGTCTACTGAACTCAGTAGTCTGTTACTAGGGTGGTCTACTGGAACAAGTAGTCTGTTACTAGGGTGGTCTACTGAACTCAGTAGTCTGTTTCTAGGGTGGTCTACAGAACAAGTAGTCTGTTTCTAGGGTGGTCTACTCGAACTCAGTAGTCTGTTACTAGGGTGGTCTACTGAAGTCAGTAGTCTGTTTCTAGGTGGTCTACTGAACCCAGTAGTCTGTTACCAGGGTGGTCTACTGAACTCAGTAGTCTATAAGTAGGGTGGTCTACTGAACTCAGTAGTCTGTTACTAGGGTGGTCTACTGAACTCAGTAGTCTATAAGTAGGGTGGTCTACTGAACTCAGTAGTCTGTTACTAGGGTGGTCTACTGAACTCAGTAGTCTGTTACTAGGGTGGTCTACTGAACTCAGTAGTCTGTTACTAGGGTGGTCTACTGAACTCAGTAGTCTGTTTCTAGGGTGGTCTACTGAACTCAGTAGTCTGTTACTAGGGTGGTCTACTGAAGTCAGTAGTCTGTTTCTAGGGTGGTCTACTGAACTCAGTAGTCTGTTACTAGGGTGGTCTACTGAACTCAGTAGTCTGTTACTAGGGTGGTCTACTGAACTCAGTAGTCTGTTACTAGGGTGGTCTACTGAACTCAGTAGTCTATTAGTAGGGTGGTCTACTGAACTCAGTAGTCTGTTACTAGGGTGGTCTACTGAACTCAGTAGTCTGTTACTAGGGTGGTCTACTGAAGTCAGTAGTCTGTTTCTAGGGTGGTCTACTGAACTCAGTAGTCTGTTACTAGGGTGGTCTACTGAACTCAGTAGTCTGTTACTAGGGTGGTCTACTGAACTCAGTAGTCTATTAGTAGGGTGGTCTACTGAACTCAGTAGTCTGTTACTAGGGTGGTCTACTGAACTCAGTAGTCTATTACTAGGGTGGTCTACTGAACTCAGTAGTCTGTTACTAGGGTGGTCTACTGAACTCAGTAGTCTGTTACTAGGGTGGTCTACTGAACTCAGTAGTCTGTTACTAGGGTGGTCTACTGAACTCAGTAGTCTGTTTCTAGGGTGGTCTACTGAACTCAGTAGTCTGTTACTAGGGTGGTCTACTGAACTCAGTAGTCTGTTACTAGGGTGGTCTACTGAACTCAGTAGTCTGTTACTAGGGTGGTCTACTGAACTCAGTAGTCTGTTACTAGGGTGGTCTACTGAACTCAGTAGTCTGTTACTAGGGTGGTCTACTGAACTCAGTAGTCTGTTACTAGGGTGGTCTACTGAACTCAGTAGTCTGTTACTAGGGTGGTCTACTGAACTCAGTAGTCTGTTACTAGGGTGGTCTACTGAACTCAGTAGTCTGTTACTAGGGTGGTCTACTGAACTCAGTAGTCTGTTACTAGGGTGGTCTACTGAACTCAGTAGTCTGTTTCTAGGGTGGTCTACTGAACTCAGTAGTCTGTTACTAGGGTGGTCTACTGAACTCAGTAGTCTGTTTCTAGGGTGGTCTACTGAACTCAGTAGTCTGTTACTAGGGTGGTCTACTGAACTCAGTAGTCTGTTACTAGGGTGGCTCTACTGAACTCAGTAGTCTGTTTCTAGGGTGGTCTACTGAACTCAGTAGTCTGTTACTAGGGTGGTCTACTGAACTCAGTAGTCTGTTACTAGGGTGGTCTACTGAACTCAGTAGTCTGTTACTAGGGTGGTCTACTGAACTCAGTAGTCTGTTACTAGGGTGGTCTACTGAACTCAGTAGTCTGTTACTAGGGTGGTCTACTGAACTCAGTAGTCTGTTACTAGGGTGGTCTACTGAACTCAGTAGTCTGTTACTAGGGTGGTCTACTGAACTCAGTAGTCTGTTACTAGGGTGGTCTACTGAACTCAGTAGTCTGTTACTAGGGTGGTCTACTGAACTCAGTAGTCTGTTACTAGGGTGGTCTACTGAACTCAGTAGTCTGTTACTAGGGTGGTCTACTGAACTCAGTAGTCTGTTACTAGGGTGGTCTACTGAACTCAGTAGTCTGTTACTAGGGTGGTCTACTGAACTCAGTAGTCTGTTACTAGGGTGGTCTACTGAACTCAGTAGTCTGTTACTAGGGTGGTCTACTGAACTCAGTAGTCTGTTACTAGGGTGGTCTACTGAACTCAGTAGTCTGTTACTAGGGTGGTCTACTGAACTCAGTAGTCTGTTACTAGGGTGGTCTACTGAACTCAGTAGTCTGTTACTAGGGTGGTCTACTGAACTCAGTAGTCTGTTACTAGGGTGGTCTACTGAACTCAGTAGTCTGTTACTAGGGTGGTCTACTGAACTCAGTAGTCTGTTACTAGGGTGGTCTACTGGAACTCAGTAGTCTGTTTCTAGGGTGGTCTACTGAACTCAGTAGTCTGTTACTAGGGTGGTCTACTGAACTCAGTAGTCTGTTACTAGGGTGGTCTACTGAACTCAGTAGTCTGTTACTAGGGTGGTCTACTGAACTCAGTAGTCTGTTTCTAGGGTGGTTCTATCTGTAGCTACGAACTCAGTAGTCTGTTACTAGGGTGGTCTACTGAACTCAGTAGTCTGTTACTAGGGTGGTCTACTGAACTCAGTAGTCTTGTTACTAGGGTGGTCTACTGAACTCAGTAGTCTGTTTCTAGGGTGGTCTACTGAACTCAGTAGTCTGTTTCTAGGGTGGTCTACTGAACTCAGTAGTCTGTTACTAGGGTGGTCTACTGAACTCAGTAGTCTGTTTCTAGGGTGGTCTACTGAACTCAGTAGTCTGTTACTAGAGGGTGGTCTACTGAACTCAGTAGTCTATTACTAGGGTGGTCTACTGAACTCAGTAGTCTGTTTCTAGGGTGGTCTACTGAACTCAGTAGTCTGTTACCTAGGGTGGTCTACTGAACAAGTAGTCTGTTTCTAGGGTGGTCTACTGAACTCAGTAGTCTGTTACTAGGGTGGTCTACTGAACTCAGTAGTCTGTTACTAGGGTGGTCTACTGAACTCAGTAGTCTGTTTCTAGGGTGGTCTACTG
>NW_027003484.1:0-5355 GCF_036934945.1 Oncorhynchus masou masou
TGTCAGGATTTGGCCAGGGTTGTTCCGGGTTTTGGTCACTAGATGCCCCCATTGTGCTTTTTGACCTTATGTTTTTTCCCTTGTTCCACATTATTATTTGCACCTGTGCCTCGTTTTCCCTGATTGTATTTAAACCCTTAGTTTCCCTCAGTTCTGTGCTCTGTGTTTGTATGTTAGCACCCAGCCCTAGTGTTCTGTGTATTCTTGTCGATTCCGGTGGATGCTCTTGTGGAGTTCTGTTTTTGTTTTTGAGGATCTCTTAAGGTTTTTTTGTGCTATTCCTACCATCTTTTGGATTTACTATTTTTTGTATTGAAGGACTTCTCCTTTTTACTTTATTAAATACACCGTCTTAAGTACTGCTGTGTCTGCCTCATCTTCTGGGTTCTGCTGACTATTCGTGGCTCAGTTGGTTAAGTGACTGTTTCTCACTCCGGAGACCCAGGTTCGTAACCGGGTCCTGACAGAAACACAGAGCCAAAAATGAACCCAGAGGCAGCCAGTTCCCAGGACCTTTTTGCCATGCTGTCCCACCACCAGGAGACTGTCCAACGCCACGAAGCCGCCCTGGTTCAGCAAGAGGCCTTAATGGCTAGACATTCTCATCTTCTGTCGGAGATGCTGACTTCCATTAAGCAAATATCTGATCGTCTTACCCCGGCAACAGTTCCCGTCCCAGTACCTCAGATTCACGTACCCATGGCAGTTAACCCCTGGCTGAACCTCGTCTTCCACCTCCCCAACGGTTCTCAGGTGATCCAAGTGCTTGTAAAGGGTTTCTCACCCAATGTTCTCTCTCCTTTGAGCTACAACCCTCGTCGTTTCCCACCGACCGGTCTAAGATCGCTTATATCATCACCCTGCTGTCGGAAAAAGCCCTGGCCTGGGCTACTGCTGTGTGGGATGCCCATAGTTCCTGCTGTGCCAGCTACTCTGCCTTTGCTGAGGAATTCAAACGAGTGTTTCAAGGCCCAAGCAGTGGTTCTGACTCAGCCAAACAGCTCCTGACTCTCCACCAAGATTTGGCGCAGCGTGAGCGGACTATGCCATCCAGTTCCGCAAGGTGGCAGCAGCAAGTGGCTGGAACGAGGCGCTCACGGTGTGCTTTCTGAAAGGCCTTTCCGACACTATCCAAGATGAACTGGCCACTCGGGAACCACCGGACAATCTCGAGTCCTGATCAAGTTGGCCTCCGCATTGACCAGCGTCTGAGAGAAGAGAACTCAACCGTAGACCTCTAGCTATCAGTCCCAGCTCCGAGTCCCCACCTTTATCCTCGCTGGCTCCATCGGAACCCATGCAGATTGGACGCATCTCCCAGGCTGAGAGAGACCGCCGGATGAGGAGCGACTCTGTCTATATTGCGGCAAACCGGGCCATTTCCGTTCCACGTGTCCTGGGCTCCAGGGAAACGCTCTGTCCCGTACAGACCGGGGGAACTGTAACGGGAAACATAACCTCCTCCCATCCGTCCAACTCCCGTCTGCTCATTCCAGTCACCCTCTCCTGGGACAACCACAAGCTTCACCTTCAAGCCTTGGTAGACTCTGGAGCCGCAGGTAACTTCATGGATGGTGTCTGGGCGAAGGAGAATGGCGTTCCCTCTGAACCTCTAAGTAGAACCCATGAGGGTCACTACATTGGATGGAAGCCCTTTGGGATCTGGACTTGTCACTCATGTCACTACCTCCTTGCGACTTTCAGTTTCACAACACCAGGAATTGATGAACTTTCATTTGATCTCCTGTTCCGAGTTCCCTCTCGTCCTTGGATACCCCTGGCTTCACAGCCATAACCCTCACATCGACTGGTCTGTGGGCACTATCAAGCAGTGGGGTCCTACGTGCCAAGCTACTTGTATTTTCCAGAATTCCCCGAGTTTACTCCCGAGTCTTTAGAATCCATCGACCTGACCCGAGTTCCCGAGTGTTACCATGACCTCAAACTGGTGTTTAGCAAACAGAGGGCCACCATGCTACCACCCCATAGACCTTACGATTGCCCCATCGACCTGTTTCCGGGCACTTGCCCCCCCAGGGGTCGGATCTTTTCCCTATCTCCACCCGAACGAGCTGCTATGGATACCTACATCAAGGACGCTCTGGAAGCAGGCCTCATGCGTCCATCCACCTCCCCGGCGGGAGCAGGGTTTTTCTTTGTGGCCAAGCAGGGTCCTGTGTGGCTCAGTCGGTAGAGCATGGCGCTTGCAACGCCAAGTGTCGTGGGTTCGATTCCCGCTGGGGCCACCCATATGTAAAAGTAGTGGCACCAGCCGACTTGTAAGTCGCTTTGGACAAAAGCGTCTGCTAAATGGGATATATTAAGAAAGACGGTGGATTACGTCCTTGCATCGACTACCGGGGACTCAATGCCATAACCGTCCGTAACCGTTACCCGCTACCCCTTATGGCCACAGCCTTCGAGCTGCTCCAGGAAGCAGTTGTTTTCACTAAGCTTGACCTGCGGAACGCATACCATCTTGTGCGGATCAGACCTGGTAGTGGAAGAGCCGCTTTCAACACGCCTACTGGTCACTATGAATACTTGGTGATGCCCT
Source organism: Oncorhynchus masou masou (assembly GCF_036934945.1). NCBI lineage: Eukaryota > Metazoa > Chordata > Actinopteri > Salmoniformes > Salmonidae > Oncorhynchus > Oncorhynchus masou. The sequence goes on from NW_027003484.1 coordinate 2,558, forward strand.
TCGGCCTGACCAACGCCCCAGCGGTGTTCCAAGCGCTCATAAACGATGTGCTTAGGGATATGCTTAACATATTTGTGTTCGTTTACTTGGATGACATCCTCATCTTTTCGAGCTCCCTTCAAGAACACACTAAGCATGTCAGACAAGTACTCAAACGCCTCCTGGACAGCCATCTGTACGTTAAGCCGGAAAAATGTGAATTCCATTCATCCGAGTACAATTCCTGGGATTTGTAGTGGAACCGGTCGAGTCCAAATGGACCCCAGGAAGGTAGGGGCGGTAGCGGATTGGCCCACCCCCAAATCCGTTAAGGAAGTTCAGCGTTTCCTGGGCTTCACAAACTTTTACCGCAAGTTCATCAAGAACTTCAGCTTGGTGGCAGCCCCTCTCTCAGCTTTAACCAAGGGTGGCAATGCAAGGTTTTTGTGGGGAAGAGAAGCTGAGACGGCCTTCCAAGGACTCAAGCAGCGCGTTCTCTCTGCTCCCATCCTGATACTACCGACTACGGATGAACCATTTGTGGTGGAGGTAGACGCATCAGAGGTTGGTGTTGGAGCTGTCCTGTCTCAGAGGGGTGAAGACAAGAAGCTTCATCCGTGCGCTTTCTTCTCACCGGCTTACCCCGACTGAGAGGAACTACGATGTGGGGGATCGTGAACTCCTAGCGGTTAAGATGGCATTGAAGGAATGGAGACACTGGCTCGAGGGGGCTTCTCACCCGTTTCAAGTGCTTACGGACCACAAAAATCTGGAGTATATCCAGCAGGCGAAGCGGTTGAACTCTAGACAAGCTAGATGGTCTCTTTTCTTCAATCGATTCCAGTTTATCCTCACCTATCGGCCGGGTCGAAGAATCTCAAACCGGATGCCCTGTCCCAGTCTACGCTCCTGCCATTCGAGATGACACGGACATGCCTGTCTTCCTGCTGCTAAGATTGGCTGGTCTCGTGGCAAGTTGAGGATACCGTGAGACGTGCTCAAGCTAGCGAACCGGACCCGAAAGGAGGTCCTTAATCGGTTGTTTGTCCCCAAGGCAGTGAGGACTCAGGTCCTTCTGTGGGGGCACTCCTCTCGCCTCACCTGTCATCCGGGCGTAGGTCGCACCTTGGAGTTCATCCAGCGTAAGTTCTGGTGGCCTACCATAAGAGAAGACGTTGCCACTTTCGTCAATGCCTGTCTAGTGTGCTGCCAGGGCAAATCTTCTCACCTCCGCCCTCAAGGACTCCTTCACCCTTTACCTGTTCCCCACAGACCCTGGTCCCATATCTCATTGGACTTTATTACTGGACTTCCTCCATCCCATGGCAATACTACTATCCTAGTCATAATCGACAGGTTTTCAAGGCGGCCAGGTTCGTCCCTCTGACTAAGTTACCTTCTGCCAAGGAAACGGCTGAGTTGGTAATTAATCATGTGTTCCGAAGTCTTCGGCATTCCTCAAGATATGGTTTCTGACAGAGGTCCCCAGTTCGCCTCAAGGTTTTGGAAGGCCTTCTGCCAACTCATGGGGGCTTCTGCCAGTCTATCTTCAGGGTACCATCCGAGTCCAACGGCCAAACAGAGAGGATGAATCAAGAGCTGGAAACCACCCTCCGATGTATGACTCGTGACAACCCGTCCACATGGTCATCCCTTTATTGTTTGGGCCGAATACGCGCACAACACCTTGCGCTCCTCCTCCACTGGTATGTCCCCGCACGAGTGTCAGTTTGGCTATGCTCCTCCATTGTTCCCGGACCAGGAGGCAGAAGTCGGGAGTGCCTTCAGCCTTGAAGTTTAGACGCTGTCGGCTTATGTGGAGGAAGACCCGTCTTAATCTTATGCGTTCCTCACAGAGGTACCAACAACAAGCCAACAGACGCGCCGTCCCGGGCCTACCCTGCGCCCCGGCCAGAGAGTCTGGCTCTCCACAAGAGACTTACCTCTACGGGTGGAGTCTCGCAAGCTGTCCCAAAAATACATCGGTCTCTTCAAGGTTGCCAGGAGAGTTAACCCAGTTTCTTATCGCCTACACTTACCCAGATCCCTTAAGATGAATCCCACATTTCACATTTCATTGTTAAAACCTGTTGTTTTCTCCCCTTGTCCCGCAGACAGACCTCCTCCGCCTCGTGTCATTGGGAGGCCAGCTGCTTATACCGTCCATCGGATACTGGATTCCCGCGGGTGCAGCGGTCCTGGCAGTATCTGGTGGACTGGGAAGGCTACGGTCCCGAGGAGCGCCTCTGGGTTCCTGCCAAAGACATCCTGGACCCTGACCTCATTCGTCAGTTCCAGGGCCCTCCACCCTGAGAGAGCTGGTAGGAACGTCAGGGCCGTTCCTAGGGGGATTCTGTCAGGATTTGGCCAGGGTTGTTCCGGGTTTTGGTCACTAGATGCCCCCATTGTGCTTTTTGACCTCATGTTTTTTCCTTGTTCCCCATTATTATTTGCACCTGTGCCTCGTTTTTCCCCTGATTGTATTTAAACCACTTAGTTTCCCTCAGTTCTGTGCTCTGTGTTTGTATGTTAGCACCCAGCCCTAGTGTTCTGTGTATTCTTGTCGGTCCGGTGGATGCTCTTGTGGAGTTCTGTTTTTGTTTTTGAGGATCTCTTAAGGTTTTTTAGTGCTATTCCTACCATCTTTTGGATTTACTATTTTGTATTGAAGGACTTCACCTTTTACTTTATTAAATACACACGTCTTAAGTACTGCTGTGTCTGCCTCATCTTCTGGGTTCTGCTGGCTCAGTTGGTTAAGTGACTGTTTCTCCACTCCGGAGACCCAGGTTCGTAACGGGTCCTGACAGTATATAGAC
>NW_027003485.1:0-5354 GCF_036934945.1 Oncorhynchus masou masou
AACACAGCATCCCTGGAGGGTAGTAAAACCCCATATATAACATTTACATTACATTTAAGTCATTTAGCAGACGCTCTTATCCAGAGCGACTTTACAAATTGGTGAATTCACCTTCTGACATCCAGTGGAACAGCCACTTTACAATAGTGCATCTAAATCATTTAAGGGGGGGGGTGAGAAGGATTACTTTATCCTATCCTAGGTATTCCTTGAAGAGGTGGGGTTTCAGGTGTCTCCGGAAGGTGGTGATTGACTCCGCTGTCCTGGCGTCGTGAGGGAGTTTGTTCCACCATTGGGGGCCAGAGCAGCGAACAGTTTTGACTGGGCTGAGCGGGAACTGTACTTCCTCAGTGGTAGGGAGGCGAGCAGGCCAGAGGTGGATGAACGCAGTGCCCTTGTTTGGGTGTAGGGCCTGATCAGAGCCTGGAGGTACTGCGGTGCCGTTCCCCTCACAGCTCCGTAGGCAAGCACCATGGTCTTGTAGCGGATCGCGAGCTTCAACTGGAAGCCAGTGGAGAGAGCGGAGGAGCGGGGGTGACGTGAGAGAACTTGGGAAGGTTGAACACCAGACGGGCTGCGGCGTTCTGGATGAGTTGTAGGGGTTTAATGGCACAGGCAGGGAGCCCAGCCAACAGCGAGTTGCAGTAATCCAGACGGGAGATGACAAGTGCCTGGATTAGGACCTGCGCCGCTTCCTGTGTGAGGCAGGGGCGTACTCTGCGGATGTTGTAGAGCATGAACCTACAGGAACGGGCCACCGCCTTGATGTTAGTTGAGAACGACAGGGTGTTGTCCAGGATCACGCCAAGGTTCTTAGCGCTCTGGGAGGAGGAAACAATGGAGTTGTCAACCGTGATGGCGAGATCATGGAACGGGCAGTCCTTCCCCGGGAGGAAGAGCAGCTCCGTCTTGCCGAGGTTCAGCTTGAGGTGGTGATCCGTCATCCACACTGATATGTCTGCTAGACATGCAGAGATGCGATTCGCCACCTGGTCATCAGAAGGGGGAAAGGAGAAGATTAATTGTGTGTCGTCTGCATAGCAATGATAGGAGAGACCATGTGAGGATATGACAGAGCCAAGTGACTTGGTGTATAGCGAGAATAGGAGAGGGCCTAGAACAGAGCCCTGGGGGACACCAGTGGTGAGAGCGCGTGGCGAGGAGACAGATTCTCGCCACGCCACCTGGTAGGAGCGACCTGTCAGGTAGGACGCAATCCAAGCGTGGGCCGCGCCGGAGATGCCCAACTCGGAGAGGGTGGAGAGGAGGATCTGATTGTTCACAGTATCGAAGGCAGCCGATAGGTCTAGAAGGATGAGAGCAGAGGAGAGAGAGTTAGCTTTAGCAGTGCGGAGCGCCTCCGTGATACAGAGAAGAGCAGTCTCAGTTGAATGACTAGTCTTGAAACCTGACTGATTTAGATCAAGAAGGTCATTCTGAGAGAGATAGCGGGAGAGCTGGCCAAGGACGGCACGTTCAAGAGTTTTGGAGAGAAAAGAAAGAAGGGATACTGGTCTGTAGTTGTTGACATCGGAGGGGTCGAGTGTAGGTTTTTTCAGAAGGGGTGCAACTCTCGCTCTCTTGAAGATGGAAGGGACGTAGCCAGCGGTCAGGGATGAGTTGATGAGCGAGGTGAGGTAAGGGAGAAGGTCTCCGGAAATGGTCTGGAGAAGAGAGGAGGGGATAGGGTCAAGCGGGCAGGTTGTTGGGCGGCCGGCCGTCACAAGAAGCGAGATTTCATCTGGAGAGAGAGGGGAGAAAGAGGTCAGAGCACAGGGTAGGGCAGTGTGAGCAGAACCAGCGGTGTCGTTTGACTTAGCAAACGAGGATCGGATGTCGTCGACCTTCTTTTCAAAATGGTTGACGAAGTCATCTGCAGAGAGGGAGGAGGGGGGAGGGGGAGGAGGATTCAGGAGGGAGGAGAAGGTGGCAAAGAGCTTCCTTGGGTTAGAGGCAGATGCTTGGAATTTAGAGTGGTAGAAAGTGGCTTTAGCAGCAGAGACAGAGGAGGAAAATGTAGAGAGGAGGGAGTGAAAGGATGCCAGGTCCGCAGGGAGGCGAGTTTTCCTCCATTTCCGCTCGGCTACCCGGAGCACTGTTCTGTGTAACACAACACAACATCCCTGGATAGTAATAAACCCCATATATAACACAACATCCCTGGAGGATAATAAACCCCATATATAACACAACATCTCTGGAGGGTAATAAACCCCATATATAACACAACCTGTCTGGAGGGTAATAAAACCCCATATATAACACAACACAACATCCCTGTAGGGTAATAAACCCCATATATATAACACAACACAACCTGTCTGGAGGGTAATAAACCCCATATATTAGACAACACAACATGTCTGGAGGGTAATAAAACCCCATATATAACACAACACAACATGTCTGGAGGGTAATAAAACCCCATATATAACACAACATGTCTGGAGGGTAATACAACCCCATACAACACAACCTGTCTGGAGGTTAATAAAACCTCATATATAACACAACATCCCTGGAGGGTAATAAAACTCCATATATAAAACAACATCCCTGGAGGGTAATAAAACCCCATATATAACACAACACAACATGTCTGGAGGGTAGTAAAACCCCATATATAAAACACCACAACATCCCTGGAGGGAAATAAAACCCCATATATAACACAACCTGTCTGGAGGGTAATAAAACCCCCTATATAACACAACATGTCTGGAGGGTAATAAAACCCCATATATAACACAACATGTCTGGAGGGTAATAAAACCCCATATATAACACAACCTGTCTGGAGGGTAATAAAACCCCATATAAAACACAACACAAAATCTTTGGAGGGTAATAAACCCCATGTATAACACAACACAACCTGTCTGGAGGGTAACAAAACCCCATATATAACACAACACAACATCCCTGAAGGGTAATAAACCCCATATATAACACAACACAACATCCCTGGAGGGTAGTAAAACTCCATATATAACACAACATGTCTGGAGGGTAATAAAACCCCATATATAACACAACATGTCTGGAGGGTAATAAAACCCCATATATAACACAACACAACATCCCTGGAGGGTAATAAAACCCCATATATAACACAACATGTCTGGAGGGTAAAAAACCCATATATAACACAACACAACATCCCTGGAGGGTAATAAAACCCCATATATAAAACAACATCCCTGGAGGGTAATAAAACCCCATATAACACAACACAACATGTCTGGAGGGTAACAAAACCCCATATATAACACAACACAACATGTATGGAGGGTAATAAACCCCATATATAACACAACATCCCTGGAGGGTAATACAACCCCATATATAACACAACACAACATGTCTGGAGGGTAGTAAAACCCCATATATAAAACACCACAACATCCCTGGAGGGAAATAAAACCCCATATATAAAACACCACAACATCCCTGGAGGGTAATAAAACCCCATATATAAAACACCACAACATCCCTGGAGGGTAATACAACCCCATATATAACACAACATGTCTGGAGGGTAATAAAACCCCATATATAACACAACACAACATCTCTGGAGGGTAATAAACCCCATATATAACACAACACAACCTGCCTGGAGGGTAATAAAACCCCATATATAACACAACACAACATCCCTGAAGGGTAATAAACCCCATATATAACACAACACAACATCCCTGGAGGGTAGTAAAACCCCATATATAAAACACCACAACATGTCTGGAGGGTAATAAAACCCCAAATATAACACAACATCCCTGGAGGGTAATAAAAACCCTATATAACACAACATGTCTGGAGGGTAATAAAACCCCATTTATAACACAACATGTCTGGAGGGTAATAAGCCCCCATATATAACACAACACAACATCCATGGAGGGTAATAAACCCCATATATAACACAACATCCCTGGAGGGTAAAAACCCATATATAACACAACATCCCTGGAGGGTAATAAAACCCCATATATAACACAACATCCCTGGAGGGTAATAAACCCCATATATAACACAACATCCATGGAGGGTATTAAACCCCATATATAACACAACATCCCTGGAGGGTAATAAAACCCCATATATAACACAACATCCCTGGAGGGTAATAAAACCCCATATATAACACAACATCCCTGGAGGGTAATAAAACCCCATATATAACACAACATCCATGGAGGGTAATAAACCCCATATATAACACAACATCCCTGGAGGGTAATAAACCCCATATATAACACAACATCCCTGGAGGGTAAAAAACCATATATAACACAACATCCCTGGAGGGTAATAAACCCCATATATAACACAACACAACATCCCTGGAGGGTAGTAAAACCCCATATATAACACAACACAACATCCCTGAAGGGTAATAAACCCCATATATATATAACACAACACAACCTGTCTGGAGGGTAATAAACCCCATATATAACACAACACAACATGTCTGGAGGGTAATAAAACCCCATATATAACACAACACAACATGTCTGGAGGGTAATAAAAACCCATATATAACACAACATGTCTGGAGGGTAATACAACCCCATACAACACAACCTGTCTGGAGGGTAATAAAACCTCATATATAACACAACATCCCTGGAGGGTAATAAAACCCCATATATAAAACAAAATCCCTGGAGGGTAATAAAACCCCATATATAACACAACACAACATGTCTGGAAGGTAACAAAGCCCCATATATAACACAACACAACATGTCTGGAGGGTAGTAAAACCCCATATATAAAACACCACAACATATCTGGAGGGTAGTAAAACCCCATATATAACACAACATCCCTGGAGGGTAGTAAAACCCCATATATAACACGACACCCCTGGAGGGTAATAAAACCCCATATATAACACAACATCCCTGGAGGGTAATAAAACCCCATATATAACACAACATCCCTGGAGGGTAGTAAAACCCCATATATAACACAACACAACATCCCTGGAGGGTAATAAATCCCCATATATAACACAACACAACATCCCTGGAGGGTAATAAACCCCATATATAACACAACACAACATGTCTGGAAGGTAATAAAACCCCATATATAACACAACATCCCTGGAGGGTAATAAAACCCCATATATAACACAACATCCCTGGAGGGTAATAAACCCCATATATAACACAACATCCCTGGAGGGTAATAAAACCCCATATATAACACAACGCAACATCCCTGGAGGGTAATAAAACCCCATATATAACACAACACAACATCCCTGGAGGGTAGTAAAACCCCATATATAACACAACACAACATCCTTGGAGGGTAGCAAAACCCCATATATAACA
>NW_027003486.1:0-5353 GCF_036934945.1 Oncorhynchus masou masou
ACACTGCTTTGCTTTATCTTGGCCAGGTTGTCAGGATTTGGCCAGGGTTGTTCCGGGTTTTGGTCACTAGATGCCCCCATTGTGCTTTTTGACCTTATGTTTTTTCCCTTGTTCCCCATTATTATTTGCACCTGTACCTGCTCTCCGTTGCCCTAGTGTTCTGTGTATTCTTGTTGATTCCGGTGGATGCTCTTGTGGAATTCTGTTTTTGTTTTTGAGTGTCTCTGAGGCTTTTTTGTGCTATTCCTACCACCTTTGGATTTGCCATTTTTGTATTTAAGGACTTCTCCTTTTACTTTATTAAATACACCGTCTTAAGTACTGCTGTGTCTGCCTCATCTTCTGGGTTCTGCTGACTATTCGTGGCTCAGTTGGTTAAGTGACTGTTTCTCACTCCGGAGACCCAGGTTCGTAACTCTAGGTCCTGACACAGGTCGCAGTTGTAAATGAGAACTTGTTCTCAACTGGCCTGCCTGGTTAAATAAAGGTGAAATAAAAAATTAATTTAAAAGTATGTCTCCATGGCTTTGATGCAAACTGAAATATGGTTGTTCACTGACATCTAGTAGTGGCGATACGCAACTTCAGGAAATTTGGGGTCAATATTCTGCAGGATTCAGTGCTGTTTAATTTTTTTCAATGGTGCATGCAGTTAATTCAAGTCAACAAAATGGTAGTAACTGACATTTTGGTTATGATGTTATTACAAATGGTATTATATTATAAGATATATTATCATATGCGTCATGTACACTACTGAGCCAGGACCCTCTTCAAGTGATATAGTTTTGTCAGGGAGGAGTGTGTAAGTGGAGGAAGAGGTGAAAGACAGCGCTGGGCAGTACCAGTGCAGATGATGAGGATGGAGCAAATGAGAGAAGGTGCACAGAAAGACAGACAAAGTGATGATGTTGAAACAAGCTGATCAGTGACTTTGCTACAGTAGTTCCTCCTTAAAAGTTGTCATACTGCGGCACACCCTGCGGCTGCTGCAGCATTCTGTGGCCTCACATCTATTCGTCAGACATTTTTTTCTGTTAATGCAAGTTGTTGCTAGTTTGACCACCATAGGGCATCTTTGAGAAGCATTTGATAGTATTCCGTATTACATTTACATTACATTTAAGTCATTTAGCAGACGCTCTTATCCAGAGCGACTTACAAATTGGTGAATTCACCTTCTGACATCCAGTGGAACAGCCACTTTACAATAGTGCATCTAAATCATTAAGGGGGGGGTGAGAAGGATTACTTATCCTATCCTAGGTATTCCTTGAAGAGGTGGGGTTTCAGGTGTCTCCGGAAGGTGGTGATTGACTCCGCTGTCCTGGCGCGTGAGGGAGTTTGTTCCACCATTGGGGGCCAGAGCAGCGAACAGTTTTGACTGGGCTGAGCGGGAACTGTACTTCCTCAGTGGTAGGGAGGCGAGCAGGCCAGAGGTGGATGAACGCAGTGCCCTTGCTTGGGTGTAGGGCCTGATCAGAGCCTGGAGGTACTGCGGTGCCGTTCCCCTCACAGCTCCGTAGGCAAGCACCATGGTCTTGTAGCGGATGCGAGCTTCAACTGGAAGCCAGTGGAGAGAGCGGAGGAGCGGGGTGACGTGAGAGAACTTGGGAAGGTTGAACACCAGACGGGCTGCGGCGTTCTGGATGAGTTGTAGGGGTTTAATGGCACAGGCAGGGAGCCCAGCCAACAGCGAGTTGCAGTAATCCAGACGGGAGATGACAAGTGCCTGGATTAGGACCTGCGCCGCTTCCTGTGTGAGGCAGGGTCGTACTCTGCGGATGTTGTAGAGCATGAACCTACAGGAACGGGCCACCGCCATGATGTTGGTTGAGAACGACAGGGTGTTGTCCAGGATCACGCCAAGGTTCTTAGCGCTCTGGGAGGAGGACACAATGGAGTTGTCAACCGTGATGGCGAGATCATGGAACGGGCAGTCCTTCCCCGGGAGGAAGAGCAGCTCCGTCTTGCCGAGGTTCAGCTTGAGGTGGTGATCCGTCATCCACACTGATATGTCTGCCAGACATGCAGAGATGCGATTCGCCACCTGGTCATCAGAAGGGGGAAAGGAGAAGATTAATTGTGTGTCGTCTGCATAGCAATGATAGGAGAGACCATGTGAGGTTATGACAGAGCCAAGTGACTTGGTGTATAGCGAGAATAGGAGAGGGCCTAGAACAGAGCCCTGGGGGACACCAGTGGTGAGAGCGCGTGGCGAGGAGACAGATTCTCGCCACGCCACCTGGTAGGAGCGACCTGTCAGGTAGGACGAAATCCAAGCGTGGGCCGCGCCGGAGATGCCCAACTCGGAGAGGGTGGAGAGGAGGATCTGATGGTTCACAGTATCGAAGGCAGCCGATAGGTCTAGAAGGATGAGAGCAGAGGAGAGAGAGTTAGCTTTAGCAGTGCGGAGCGCCTCCGTGATACAGAGAAGAGCAGTCTCAGTTGAATGACTAGTCTTGAAACCTGACTGATTTGGATCAAGAAGGTCATTCTGAGAGAGATAGCGGGAGAGCTGGCCAAGGACGGCACGTTCAAGAGTTTTGGAGAGAAAAGAAAGAAGGGATACTGGTCTGTAGTTGTTGACATCGGAGGGATCGAGTGTAGGTTTTTTCAGAAGGGGTGCAACTCTCGCTCTCTTGAAGACGGAAGGGACGTAGCCAGCGGTCAGGGATGAGTTGATGAGCGAGGTGAGGTAAGGGAGAAGGTCTCCGGAAATGGTCTGGAGAAGAGAGGAGGGGATAGGGTCAAGCGGGCAGGTTGTTGGGCGGCCGGCCGTCACAAGAAGCGAGATTTCATCTGGAGAGAGAGGGGAGAAAGAGGTCAGAGCACAGGGTAGGGCAGTGTGAGCAGAACCAGCGGTGTCGCTTTGACTTAGCAAACGAGGATCGGATGTCGTCGACCTTCTTTTCAAAATGGTTGACGAAGTCATCTGCAGAGAGGGAGGGGGGGGAGGGGGAGGAGGATTCAGGAGGGAGGAGAAGGTGGCAAAGAGCTTCCTAGGGTTAGAGGCAGATGCTTGGAATTTAGAGTGGTAAAAAGTGGCTTTAGCAGCAGAGACAGAGGAGGAAAATGTAGAGAGGAGGGAGTGAAAGGATGCCAGGTCCGCAGGGAGGCGAAGTTTTCCTCCATTTCCGCTCGGCTGCCCGGAGCTCTGTTCTGTGAGCTCGCAATGAGTCATCGAGCCACGGAGCGGGAGGGGAGGACCGAGCCGGCCTGGAGGATAGGGGACATAGAGAGTCAAAGGATGCAGAAAGGGAAGAGAGGAGGGTTGAGGAGGCAGAATCAGGAGATAGGTTGGAGAAGGTATGAGCAGAGGGAAGAGATGATAGGATGGAAGAGGAGAGAGTAGCGGGGGAGAGAGAGCGAAGGTTGGGACGGCGCGATACCATCCGAGTAGGGGCAGTGTGGGAAGTGTTGGATGAGAGCGAGAGGGAAAAGGATACAAGGTAGTGGTCGGAGACTTGGAGGGGAGTTGCAATGAGGTTAGTGGAAGAACAGCATCTAGTAAAGATGAGGTCGAGCGTATTGCCTGCCTTGTGAGTAGGGGGAAGGTGAGAGGGTGAGGTCAAAAGAGGAGAGGAGTGGAAAGAAGGAGGCAGAGAGGAATGAGTCAAAGGTAGACGTGGGGAGGTTAAAGTCGCCCAGGACTGTGAGAGGGTGAGCCGTCCTCAGGAAAGGAGCTTATCAAGGCATCAAGCTCATTGATGAACTCTCCGAGGGAACCTGGAGGGCGATAAATGATAAGGATGTTAAGCTTGAAAGGGCTGGTAACTGTGACAGCATGGAATTCAAAGGAGGCGATAGACAGATGGGTAAGGGGAGAGAGAGAGAATGACCACTTGGGAGAGATGAGGATCCCGGTGCCACCACCCCGCTGACCAGAAGCTCTCGGGGTGTGCGAGAACACGTGGGCGGACGAAGAGAGAGCAGTAGGAGTAGCAGTGTTATCTGTGGTGATCCATGTTTCCGTCAGTGCCAAGAAGTCGAGGGACTGGAGGGAGGCATAGGCTGAGATGAACTCTGCCTTGTTGGCCGCAGATCGGCAGTTCCAGAGGCTACCGGAGACCTGGAACTCCACGTGGGTCGTGCGCGCTGGGACCACCAGATTAGGGTGGCCGCGGCCACGCGGTGTGGAGCGTTTGTATGGTCTGTGCAGAGAGGAGAGAACAGGGATAGATAGACACATAGTTGACAGGCTACAGAAGAGGCTACGCTAATGCAAAGGAGATTGGAATGACAAGTGGACTACACGTCTCGAATGTTCAGAAAGTTAAGCTTACGTAGCAAGAATCTTATTGACTAAAATGATTGAAATGCTACAGTACTGCTGGAGTAGGCTAGCTGGCAGTGGCTGCGTTGTTGACTTTGTAGGCTAGCTGGTAGTGGCTGCGATGTTGACACTACACTAATCAAGTCGTTCCGTCGAGTGTAATAGTTTCTACAGTGCTGCTATTCGGGGCTAGCTGGCTAGCTAGCAGGTTGATTGCGTTACGTTACCTTAAAAGAACGACAATAGCTGGCTAGCTAACCTAGAAAATCGCTCTAGGCTACACAATTGTCTTAGATACAAAGACGGCTATGTAGCTAGCTAGCTACGATCAAACAACCAAAACCGTTGTACTGTAATAGTTTTACAGTGCTGTTATTCGGGGCTAGCTGGCTAGCTACGTTAAAAGAACGACAATAGCTGGCCAGTTAACCTAGAAATCGCTCTAGACTACACAATTGTCTTAGATACAAAGACGGCTGCAGTAGCTGGCTAGCCATCAAACAAATCAAAACTGCCAGGTACTGTAATGAAGTGAAATGAAATGTGATACTACCTGTGGAGCGACGCGGAATGTTGACCGGGTAGTTGAAGTTCAATTCGGTAGAGGTTGGCTGAAGGTTGGCTAGCTAGCTAGCAGCATCTCCTACGTTAAGGACGACAAATAGCTGGCTAGCTAACCTCGGTAAATTAAGATAATCACTCTAAGTCTACACACTCTAAACTACACAATTATCTTGGATACGAAGACAGCGAAGACAACTATGTAGCTAGCTGACACTACGCTAATCGAGCTGCTCAGTTGAGTGTAATAGTTTCTACAGTGCTGGTGGACAGTGGACAGTGGATGTTAGCTAGCTGCTTAGCTAGCTGCTGGGCAGATACGTTAGGATCTACGAAATACGAGCAATTATGCAATTATCTTTGATACAAAGACGGCTATGTAGCTAGCTAAGAAGAAATTGCTAAGATTAGACAAATCAAACTGTTGTACTATAATGAAATGTAATGAAAAGTTATACTACTCATGGACCGAAGTGTAGATGCGACCACTCGCTCCAACCCGGAACCGGAAGTGGC
>NW_027003487.1:0-5351 GCF_036934945.1 Oncorhynchus masou masou
CAGAGCTGTCCTTTAGAACACAGGCTATGTTTAGAACACAGAGCTGTCCTTTAGAACACAGGCTATGTTTAGAACACAGAGCTGTCCTTTAGAACACAGAGCTGTCCTTTAGAACACAGGCTATGTTTAGAACACAGGCTATGTTTAGAACACAGAGCTGTCCTTTAGAACACAGAGCTGTCCTTTAGAACACAGAGCTGTCCTTTAGAACACAGAGCTGTCCTTTTAGAATCACAGAGTTGTGTTTCAGAACACAGAGCTGTCACTTAACAACACAGGCTATGTTTAGAACACAGAGCTGTCCTTTAGAACACAGGCTATGTTTAGAACACAGGCTATGTTTAGAACACAGAGCTGTCCTTTAGAACACAGAGCTGTCCTTTAGAACACAGAGCTGTCCTTTAGCTGTCAGCATTTCATTACTGGTGAACAACATTCATGCCATGCACCGTCAGCATTTCACTACTGGTGAACAACATTCATGCCATGCACCGTCAGTATTAAACTACTGGTGAACAACATTCATGCCATGCACCGTCAGCATTTCACTACTGGTGAACAACATTCATGCCATGCACCGTCAGCATTTCACTACTGGTGAACAACATTCATGCCATGCACCATCAGCATTTCACTACTGGTGAACAACATTCATGCCATGCACCGTCAGCATTTCACTACTTGTGAACAACATTCATGCCATGCACCGTCAGCCTTTCACTACTGGTGAACAACATTCATGCCATGCACCGTCAGCATTTCACTACTGGTGAACAACATTCATGCCATGCACCGTCAGCATTTCACTACTGGTGAACAACATTCATGCCATGCAATCAGTCAGCATTTCACTACTGGTGAACAACATTCATGCCATGCACCATCAGCATTTCACTACTGGTGAACAACATTCATGCCATGCAACCATCAGCATTTCACTACTGGTGAACAACATTCATGCCATGCACCATCAGCATTTCACTACTGGTGAACAACATTCATGCCATGCACCGTCAGCATTTCACTACTGGTGAACAACATTCATGCCATGCACCATCAGCATTTCACTACTGGTCATCAACAACAACATTCGTTGCATGATGTCAATATGGTTGTGGTTGTTTAATTTTACTCTTTGTCATTTTTTTCACGTCGTTCTAGGGAAGAGGTGGTGTGTAATGTTGTTTCTTTAAACCTAATGAACTGGTATAAATATTTAACCAATCAGCAGCAGTTTGTCTCGTGGAGCACTTCAGCCAGTGGCTATACGTTTTAAAGTTACTGCTGTACAAGTCACTTGATTTATTCCCACACTATCGAATGACACTGGCACTTAAAAACATGTCAATTATTCAAACCGTTGACCATTAGAGGGGATTAGTTGTACTCACACTCGTGTCTGTTTGTTCTTTATATAATCTGTTATTTAAGGGTGTTTTCACACTTGGTCGCTTTTTATTTTTTTGTTTGCTTTTTTTTGTGCGGTATGAACTCAGACCTCTCTACAGAGCTTCCGAACCGAACCCAACTGAGACCGGCCCAGAGGTGGTCTGAGTTCGTTTTTGCTTGAATTCTGATTCCCTTTTTTAGACGATGAACACAAAGCTCCCCAGGTGCGCTTGTCATTATTCCGGCACCACACACTAGACTACTGACATAACCCCTAGACTACTGTTATAACCCCTCACACTAGACTACTGTTATAACCCCTCACACTAGACTACTGTTATAACCCCTCACACTAGACTACTGACATAACCCCTCACACTAGACTACTGACATAACCCCTAGACTACTGACATAACCCCTAGACTACTGACATAACCCCTAGACTACTGACATAACCCCTAGACTACTGACATAACCCCTAGACTACTGTTATAACCCCTCACACTAGACTACTGACATAACCCCTCACACTAGACTACTGACATAACCCCTAGACTACTGACATAACCCCTAGACTACTGACATAACCCCTAGACTACTGACATAACCCCTAGACTACTGACATAACCCCTAGACTACTGACATAACCCCTCACACTAGACTACTGTTATAACCCCTCACACTAGACTACTGTTATAACCCCTCACACTAGACTACTGATATAACCCCTCACACTAGACTACTGCTACACCGTTTCCCCTGACATAAGTCCTCACATTGGTGCCACAAAAGTGAAATGATGTGCAGGTTCGAGGAGGGGGGGGGTGGAGGGGTGAGCACAGAAATTCCAAAATATGTGTGTTTTTAGTTCAGATGATTTGTTTGCAATATGTGATCTTTAGGCTAAGAGGGAGCTGTTTATTTAATTGTGGGGTTTGAACATTATGAGAAGGCAACAACATGCTGTATTTGGTGTGAATCACAATTTTGGGTACAAGATCAATTATAGGTCCTTGAAGGGGCAGAAGCCTACATTGGGTGTACAATTTTAATTTACACCTCATTATATCATCTGCTATTTATTCTTCTGCTATTTATTCTATTAGCAATAATATTGACATGTTAATATCTTCTGATTTTACAATTGTCTCGTCTTTTAACTAAATGCAATCTATTCGCTTCCAAAGTAGGTATGTCTAGATGTCCGATGACGAGTTCTGATGGAATGGCTTGCCCTGCACTTTGTAAAAAAACCCACAGTGTATTGAGTAAATGTTGGAAAAATATTTTGGTTCCTTTTCTAAACATAGCAATGTGAATGCAAAGAGGATTCGGACTACTGGGGCAGCAGGTAGCCTAGCGGTTAGAGCGTTGGGCCGAAAGGTTGCTCGATTGAATCCCCCGAGATGACAAGGTAAAAATGTTGTTGTGACTGGGTTCATCAGGAAGTGGACAGAGGATGTTGTTCCTACTGTGATGATTAGAACTTATCCAAACCAGAAACTGTGGATAGATTGCAGCATTCGTGCAAAACTGAAAGTGCAAACCACCACATTTAACCAAGGCAAGCAGCCTGGGGATGTGGATGTGTACAAGCAGTAGGACCTAGGACCTCTGTAAGACAATCAAAGTGGCAAAACGTCAGTACAGAGACAAGAGTCTCAATTCAATGGCTCAGACACAAGACATATGTGGCAGGGACTCCAGACAACGGATTATAAAGGGAAAACCAGCCACATTGTGGACACAGATGCCTCGCTTCCGGACAAGCTGAACACCTTCTCCCACTTCGACCTGGTACTAGATGGGTGTACCTAATAAACTTTCCATTTAGTATGTATTATTTATATTCTGGACCCTGCTTCGGAAGCAAATTTCCTTCAATTCTATCCATTTTGCTATGGGGTTTTACTGTGTATTTACTGTATATACTGTTTTCCTGACAGCTCATTCTAATATTTATTTATTTGACATTTTACAGGATAAAATATTTTGATGAACCATCTCGTTTTCAACACTATAGGCGTCATTAACAGTCATCTACCCAGCCATCTATTGTAGTATAACAGTCTCTCTGGGTAGATGGCTGGGTTTAACCTGGATGTTACTGTAGTATAACAGTCTCTCTGGGTAGATGGCTGGGTTTACCCTGGATGTTACTGTAGTATCTCTGGGTAGATGGCTGGGTTTAACCTGGATGTTACTGTAGTATAACAGTCTCTCTGGGTAGATGGCTGGGTTTACCCTGGATGTTACTGTAGTATCTCTGGGTAGATGGCTGGGTTTACCCTGGATGTTACTGTAGTATAACAGTCTCTCTGGGTAGATGGCTGGGTTTACCCTGGATGTTACTGTAGTATCTCTGGGTAGATGGCTGGGTTTACCCTGGATGTTACTGTAGTATCTCTGGGTAGATGGCTGGGTTTACCCCTGGATGTTATTGTATAAATAGCCCTCTTGGGTAGATGGCTGGGTTTACCCTGGATGTTACTGTAGTATCTCTGGGTAGATGGCTGGGTTTACCCTGGATGTTACTGTAGTATCTCTGGGTAGATGGCTGGGTTTACCCTGGATGTTATTGTAGTATAACAGTCTCTCTGGGTAGATGGCTGGGTTTACCCTGGATGTTATTGTAGTATAACAGTCTCTCTGGGTAGATGGCTGGGTTTAACCTGGATGTTACTGTAGTATAACAGTCTCTCTGGGTAGATGGCTGGGTTTACCCTGGATGTTACTGGGACGGCAGGGTAGCCTAGTGGTTAGAGCGTTGGACTAGTAGTCGAAAGGTTGCAAGTTCAAATCCCCAAGCTGACAAGGTACAAATCTGTCGTTCTGCCCCTGAACAAGCAGTTAACCCACTGTTCCTAGGCCGTCATTGAAAATAAGAATTTTTTCTTAACTGACTTGCCTAGTTAAATAAAGGTAAAAAATAAAAATTACATGGAGGGATTGTGCGTTCCTGGTGTAACTCGGGCAGTTGTTGTTGCCATCCTGTACCTGTCCCGCAGGTGTGATGTTCAGATGTACCGATCCTGTGCAGATGCTGTTACACGTGGTCTGCCACTGCGAGGACGATCAGCTGTCCGTCCTGTCTCCCTGTAGCGCTGTCTTTGGCGTATCACAGTACGGACATTACAATTTATTGCCCTGGCCACATCTGCAGTCCTCATGCCTCCTTGCAGCATGCCTAAGGCACGTTCACGCAGATGAGCAGGGTCCCTGGGCATCTTTCTTTTGGTGTTTTTTAGAGTCAGTAGAAAGGCCTCTTTATTGTCTTAAGTTTTCATAACTGTGAGCTATTAGTGTCTTAATGAACATGTTCCCGTGGAACGGTCGTTAATTGTTGGGCAACCATGTTTAAACCCTTTACGATGAAGATCTTTAAAGTTATTTTGGATTTATACGAATTATCTTTGAAAGACATGGACCTGAAAAGGGGTGTTTCTTTTTTTGCTGAGTTTACAATGTAGATAATAGTAAAAAATAAAGAAAAACTATTGAATGTGAGTAGGTGACAAAACAAAAGAAAGACTGGTACTGTATGTTAAATGTGTATCTGTATCTGAAACAACTCTCTCTGTCTCTCTTTCTCTCTGTCTCTCTCTCTCTCTCTGTCTCTCTCTCTCTCTCTGTCTCTCTCTCTCTCTCTGTCTCTCTCTCTGTCTCTCTCTCTCTCTCTGTCTCTCTCTCTCTCTCTCTCTCCCTGTCTCTGTCTCTGTCTCTCTGTCTCTCTCTCTCTCTCTCTGTCTCTGTCTCTGTCTCTCTCTGTCTCTGTCTCTGTCTCTCTCTGTCTCTCTCTCTCTCCCTGTCTCTGTCTCTCTCTGTTCTCTTCTCTCTCCTTGTCTCTCTTCTCTCCCTGTCTCCTCTCTCTGTCTCTCTCTGTCTCTGTCTCTGTCTCTCTCTGTCTCTCTGTCTCTCTCTCTCTCTCTCTCTCTGCTCTCTCTGTCTCTCTGTCTCTCTCT
>NW_027003488.1:0-15849 GCF_036934945.1 Oncorhynchus masou masou
TAATGGAACTGTTCCCCACCCGTCCTGGGTGGTTTACTAATGGAACTGTTCCCCCCCCGTCCTGGGTGGTTTACTAATGGAACTGTTCCCCCCACGTCCTGGGTGGTTTACTAATGGGAACTGTTCCCCCCACCCGTCCCAAAAGGTTTACTAATGGAACTGGGGGTGGTTTACTAATGGAACTGTTCCCCACCCGTCCTGGGTGGTTTACTAATGGAACTGTTCCCACCGTCCTGGGTGGTTTACTAATGGAACTGTTCCCCACCCCGTCCTGGGTGGTTTACTAATGGAACTGTTCCCCACCCGTCCTGGGTGGTTTACTAATGGAACTGTTCCCCCCCTGGGTGGTTTACTAATGGAACTGTTCCCCACCCCCGTCCTGGGTGGTTTACTAATGGAACTGTTCCCCCACCTGCGGGTGGTTTACTAATGTCCCCCCCCCGTCCCTGGGTGGTTTACTAATGGAACTGTTCCCCCCCCGTCCTGGGTGGTTTACTAATGGAACTGTTCCCACCCCGTCCTGGGTGGTTTACTAATGGAACTGTTCCCCACCCCCCCGTCCTGGGTGGTTTACTAATGGAACCTAATGGAACTGGTCCTGGGTGGTTTACTAATGGAACTGTTCCCCCCCCCCCCCCCCGTCCTGGGTGGTTTACTAATGGAACCTGTTCCCCCCCCGTCCTGGGTGGTTTACTAATGGAACTGTTCCCCCCGTCCTGGGTGGTTTACTAATGGAACTGTTCCCCACCCGTCCTGGGTGGTTTACTAATGGAACTGTTCCCCACCCGTCCTGGGTGGTTTACTAATGGAACTGTTCCCCACCCGTCCTGGGTGGTTTACTGGAACTGTTCCCCACCCCGTCCTGGGTGGTTTACTAATGGAACTGTTCCCCACCCGTCCTGGGTGGTTTACCCCCCCCCGTCCTGGGTGGTTTACTAATGGAACTGTGGTCCCCCCACCCGTCCTGGGTGGTTTACTAATGGAACTGTTCCCCACCCGTCCTGGGTGGTTTACTAATGTCCTGGGTGGTTTACTAATGGAACTGTTCCCCACCCGTCCTGGGTGGTTTACTAATGGAACTGTTCCCCACCCGTCCTGGGTGGTTTACTAATGGAACTGTTCCCCCCCGTCCTGGGTGGTTTACTAATGGAACTGTTCCCCACCGTCCTGGGTGGTTTACTAATGGAACTGTTCCCCCCCGTCCTGGGTGGTTTACTAATGGAACTGTTCCCCCCCCGTCCTGGGTGGTTTACTAATGGAACTGTTCCCCCCCGTCCTCGGTGGTTTACTGGGTGGTTTACTAATGGAACTGTTCCCCCCCCGTCCTGGGTGGTTTACTAATGGAACTGTTCCCCACCCGTCCTGGGTGGTTTACTAATGGAACTGTTCCCCACCCGTCCTGGGTGGTTTACTAATGGAACTGTTACCCACCCCCGTCCTGGGTGGTTTACTAATGGAACTGTTCCCCCCCGTCCTGGGTGGTTTACTAATGGAACTGTTCCCCCCCCCCGTCCTGGGTGGTTTACTAATGGAACTGTTCCCCACCTGTCCTGGGTGGTTTACTAATGGAACTGTTCCCCACCCCGTCCTGGGTGGTTTACTAATGGAACTGTCCTACTAATGGAACCACCCCCGTCCTGGGTGGTTTACTAATGGAACTGTTCCCCCCCCGTCCTGGGTGGTTTACTAATGGAACTGTTCCCCCCGTGGTTTACTAATGGAACTGTTCCCCACCCCCGTCCTGGGTGGTTTACTAATGGAACTGTTCCCCCCCGTCCTGGGTGGTTTACTAATGGAACTGTTCCCCCCGTCCTGGGTGGTTTACTAATGGAACTGTTCCCCCCGTCCTGGGTGGTTTACTAATGGAACTGTTCCCGTCCTGGGTGGTTTACTAATGGAACTGTTCCCCCCCCGTCCTGGGTGGTTTACTAATGGAACTGTTCCTGGGTGGTTTACTAATGGAACTGTTCCCCCCTAATGGAACGTTCCTGGGTGGTTTACTAATGGAACTGTTCCCCCCCCGTCCTGGTTGGTTTACTAATGGAACTGTTCCCCACCCGTCCTGGGTGGTTTACTAATGGAACTGTTCCCCACCCGTCCTGGTTGGTTTACTAATGGAACTGTTCCCCACCCGTCCTGGTTGGTTTACTAATGGAACTGTTCCCCACCCGTCCTGGGTGGTTTACTAATGGAACTGTTCCCCACCCCCCCCGTCCTGGGTGGTTTACTAATGGAACTGTTACCCACCCCCGTCCTGGGTGGTTTACTAATGGAACTGTTCCCCCCCGTCCTGGGTGGTTTACTAATGGAACTGTTCCCCCCCGTCCTGGGTGGTTTACTAATGGAACTGTTCCCCCCCGTCCTGGGTGGTTTACTAATGGAACTGTCCTGGGTGGTTTACTAATGGAACTGTTCCCCCCCGTCCTGGGTGGTTTACTAATGGAACTGTCCCCCCCCCGTCCTGGGTGGTTTACTAATGGAACTGTTCCCCCCCCGTCCTGGGTGGTTTACTAATGGAACTGTTCCCCACCCCGTCCTGGGTGGTTTACTAATGGAACTGTTCCCCCCCCCGTCCTGGGTGGTTTACTAATGGAACTGTTACCCACCCCCGTCCTGGGTGGTTTACTAATGGAACTGTTCCCCCCCCGTCCTGGGTGGTTTACTAATGGAACTGTTCCCCCCCCGTCCTGGGTGGTTTACTAATGGAACTGTTCCCCCCCGTCCTGGGTGGTTTACTAATGGAACTGTTCCCCCCCCCCCGTCC
Source organism: Oncorhynchus masou masou (assembly GCF_036934945.1). Taxonomy (NCBI): domain Eukaryota; kingdom Metazoa; phylum Chordata; class Actinopteri; order Salmoniformes; family Salmonidae; genus Oncorhynchus; species Oncorhynchus masou. The sequence continues at coordinate 2,765 of NW_027003488.1, forward strand.
TGGGTGGTTTACTAATGGAACTGTTCCCCCCCCCCGTCCTGGGTGGTTTACTAATGGAACTGTTCCCCCCCCCCGTCCTGGGTGGTTTACTAATGGAACTGTTCCCCACCATCCTGGGTGGTTTACCCCCTGTTCCCCCCCCGTCCTGGGTGGTTTACTAATGGAACTGTTCCTGGGTGGTTTACCCCTGTTCCCCCCCGTCCTGGTTGGTTTACTAATGGAACTGTTCCCCACCCGTCCTGGGTGGTTTACTAATGGAACTGTTCCCCACCCGTCCTGGTTGGTTTACTAATGGAACTGTTCCCCACCCGTCCTGGTTGGTTTACTAATGGAACTGTTCCCCCCCGTCCTGGGTGGTTTACTAATGGAACTGTTCCCCACCCCCCCCGTCCTGGGTGGTTTACTAATGGAACTGTTCCCCCCTGTCCTGGGTGGTTTACTAATGGAACTGTTCCCCCCCCCGTCCTGGGTGGTTTACTAATGGAACTGTTCCCCCCCCGTCCTGGGTGGTTTACTAATGGAACTGTTCCCCCCGTCCTGGGTGGTTTACTAATGGAACTGTCCCCACCCGTCCTGGTGGTTTACTAATGGAACTGTTCCCCCCGTCCTGGGTGGTTTACTAATGGAACTGTTCCCCACCTGTCCTGGGTGGTTTACTAATGGAACTGTTACCCACCCCCGTCCTGGGTGGTTTACTAATGGAACTGTTACCCACCCCCGTCCTGGGTGGTTTACTAATGGAACTGTTCCCCCCCGTCCTGGGTGGTTTACTAATGGAACTGTTCCCCCCCCGTCCTGGGTGGTTTACTAATGGAACTGTTCCCCCCGTCCTGGGTGGTTTACTAATGGAACTGTTCCCCCTAATGGAACTGTTCCTCCTGGGTGGTTTACTAATGGAACTGTTCCCCCCCGTCCTGGGTGGTTTACTAATGGAACTGTTCCCCCCGTCCTGGGTGGTTTACTAATGGAACTGTTCCCCCCCCTGGGTGGTTTACTAATGGAACTGTTCCCCACCCGTCCTGGGTGGTTTACTAATGGAACTGTTCCCCACCCGTCCTGGGTGGTTTACTAATGGAACTGTTCCCCACCCGTCCTGGGTGGTTTACTAATGGAACTGTTCCCCACCCGTCCTGGGTGGTTTACTAATGGAACTGTTCCCCACCCGTCCTGGGTGGTTTACTAATGGAACTGTTCCCCACCCGTCCTGGGTGGTTTACTAATGGAACTGTTCCCCACCCGTCCTGGGTGGTTTACTAATGGAACTGTTCCCCCCCCCCGTCCTGGGTGGTTTACTAATGGAACTGTTCCCCCCACCCGTCCTGGGTGGTTTACTAATGGAACTGTTCCCCCCTGGGTGTCCTGGGTGGTCCTGGGTGGTTTACTAATGGAACTGTTCCCCCCCGTCCTGGGTGGTTTACTAATGGAACTGTTCCCCCCGTCCTGGGTGGTTTACTAATGGAACTGTTCCCCCCCCGTCCTGGGTGGTTTACTAATGGAACTGTTCCCCCCCGTCCTGGGTGGTTTACTAATGGAACTGTTCCCCCCCGTCCTGGGTGGTTTACTAATGGAACTGTTCCCCCCGTCCTGGGTGGTTTACTAATGGAACTGTTCCCCGTCCTGGGTGGTTTACTAATGGAACTGTTCCCCCCCGTCCTGGGTGGTTTACTAATGGAACTGTTCCCCACCCCCGTCCTGGGTGGAACTTTACTAATGGAACTGTTCCCCCCGTCCTGGGTGGTTTACTAATGGAACTGTTCCCCCCCCGTCCTGGGTGGTTTACTAATGGAACTGTTTCCCCCCCGTCCTGGGTGGTTTACTAATGGAACTGTTCCCCACCCCCGTCCTGGGGGGTTTACTAATGGAACTGTTCCCCACCCGTCCTGGGTGGTTTACTAATGGAACTGTTCCCCCCGTCCTGGGTGGTTTACTAATGGAACTGTCCACCCCCCCCCCCCGTCCCCCGTCCTGGGTGGTTTACTAATGGAACTGTTCCCCCCCTGGGTGGTTTACTAATGGAACTGCCCCCCCGTCCTGGGTGGTTTACTAATGGAACTCATGGATTTGAGAATGCAAGGAAGAAGAGTCCTTGAACAGACTGGAGGGATTGTATATCCTGTAGCGAACACTAGATGGCGCTAAAACTCAACTTTGCTCATAAATTTGTAATCTTCTAAATCCTGGTTTAAATGTCTGATCATTTCTTCAGCTGCTTTCTTCCAAGACTGCATATCTGAGCAGGATCTGGATGAGATGAACATCGAGATCATCCGTAATACTCTGTATAAGGTGAGCGAAGGGATTTAATTCACCTGTAATACTCTGTATAAGGTGAGCAAGGGGATTTTATTCACCTGTAATACTCTGTATAAGGTGAGCAATGGGATTTTATTCACCTGTAATACTCTGTATAAGGTGAGCGAAGGGATTTCATTCACCTGTAATACTCTGTAATAGGGGATTTCATTCACCTGTAATACTCTGTATAAGGTGAGAAAAGGGATTTCATTCACCTGTAATACTCTGTAATAAGGGATTTCATTCACCTGTAATACTCTGTAATAAGGTGAGAAAGGGATTTTATTCACCTGTAATACTCTGTAATAAGGTGAGCAAGGGGATTTCATTCACCGGTAATACTCTGTATAAGGTGAGCAATGGGATTTCATTCACCTGTAATACTCTGTAATAAGGTGAGCAAGGGGATTTCATTCACCTGTAATACTCTGTAATAAGGTGAGCAATGGGATTTCATTCACCGGTAATACTCTGTAATAAGGTGAGCAAGGGGATTTCATTCACCTGTAATACTCTGTAATAAGGTGAGCAAAGGGATTTCATTCACCTGTAGTAATCTGTAATAAGGTGAGCAAAGGGGTTTCATTCACCTGTAATACTATGTAATAAGGTGATAAAGGGATTTCATTCACCTTTTAATAAGGTGAGAAAGGGATTTCATTTACCTGTAATACTCTGTAATAAGGTGAGCAAAGGGATTTCATTTTTAATTCACAATGTTAAACAACATGATTTATCAGCAGATAGATGGTCATTGACTTTAATCCGTGTCTCCATTTCCAGGCTTATCTGGAGGCTTTCTACAAGTTCTGCTCCACTCTGGGAGGAACCACCGGGGACACCATGTGTCCTATTCTAGAGGTCCGTGAGCGTGTCCCTTTATTAGAAGGTTAACTAGATATACAAGCGTCTTCGGGAGAAGTATTCAGACACCATGTGTCCTATTCTAGAGGTCCGTGAGCGTGTCCCTTTATTAGAAGGTTAACTAGATATACAAGCGTCTTCGGGAGAAGTATTCAGATCCCATGTGTCCTATTCTAGAGGTCCGTGAGCATGTCCCTTTATTAGAAGGTTAACTAGATATACAAGCGTCTTCGGGAGAAGTATTCAGACCCCTTGTGTCCTATTCTAGAGGTCCGTGAGCATGTCCCTTTATTAGAAGGTTAACTAGATATACAAGCGTCTTCGGGAGAAGTATTCAGACCCCTTGTGTCCTATTCTAGAGGTCCGTGAGCATGTCCCTTTATTAGAAAGTAGAAACTAGATATACAAGCGTCTTCGGAGAAGTATTCAGACCCCTTGTGTCCTATTCTAGAGGTCCGTGAGCGTGTCCCTTTATTAGAAAGTAGAAACTAGATATACAAGCGTCTTCGGGAAAAGTATTCAGACCCCTTGTGTCCTATTCTAGAGGTCCGTGAGCGTGTCCCTTTATTAGAAAGTTAAACTAGATATACAAGCGTCTTCGGGAAAGTATTCAGACCCCTTGTGTCCTATTCTAGAGGTCCGTGAGCATGTCCCTTTATTAGAAGGTTAACTAGATATACAAGCTGCCTTTCGGGAGAAGTATTCAGACCCCTTGTGTCCTATTCTAGAGGTCCATGAGCATGTCCCTTTATTAGAAAGTTGAAACTAGATATACAAGCGTCTTTACGGGAGAAGTATTCAGACCCCCTGTGTCCTATTCTAGAGGTCCGTGAGCATGTCCCTTTATTAGAAAGTAGAAACTAGATATACAAGCGTCTTCGGGAGAAGTATTCAGACCCCTTGTGTCCTATTCTAGAGGTCCGTGAGCATGTCCCTTTATTAGAAGGTTAACTAGATATACAAGCGTCTTTCGGGAGAAGTATTCAGACCCCTTGTGTCCTATTCTAGAGGTTCGTGAGAGTGTCCCTTTATTAGAAGGTTAACTAGATATACAAGCCTGTCTTCGGAGAAGTATTCAGACCCCTTGTGTCCTATTCTAGAGGTCCGTGAGCATGTCCCTTTATTAGAAAGTTAACTAGATATACAAGCGTCTTCGGGAGAAGTATTCAGACCCCTTGTGTCCTATTCTAGAGGTCCGTGAGCATGTCCCTTTATTAGAAAGTAGAAACTAGATATACAAGCGTCTTCGGAGATAAGTATTCAGACCCCTTGTGTCCTATTCTAGAGGTTTGTGAGCGTGTCCCTTTATTAGAAAGTAGAAACTAGACCCCTTGACTTTTTTTCACATTTTGTTATTGTTACAGTCTTATTCTAAAATGGATTCTAAATAAATTCAAATCTACACACAATACCCTATAATGACAGAGAAATTCAGTTTTGTGAAATGTTCACACACATGTTTTTTGTAAGTATTCAGACCTTTTGCTATGAGACTCGAAATTGAGCTCAGGTGCATCCTGTTTCCGTTGATCATCCTTGAGATGTTTCTACAACTTGATTGGACATGATTTGGAAAGGCACACCTGTCTATATAAGGTCCCACAGTTGACAGTGCATGTCAGAGCAAAAACCAAGCCATGAGGTCGAATGAATTATCCGTAGAGCTCCGAGACAGGATGGTGTCGAGGCACAGATCTGGGGAAGGGTACCAAAACATTTCTGCAGCATTGAAAGGCCCCCAAGAACACAGTGGCCTCGATCATTCTTAAATGAAAGAAGTTTGTAACCACCAAGACTCTTCCTAGAGATGGCCACCCGGCCAAACTGAGTAATTGAGAGAGAAGGGCCTTGGTCAGGGAGGTGACCAAGAACCCGATGGTCACTCTGGACAGAGCTCCAGATAACCTCTGTGGAGATGGTTGTCCTTCTGGAAGGTTCTCCCCATCTCTGCAGGATTCCACAAATCAAGCCTTTATGGCTCCTGTAGACATTCCTCAGTAAAAGGCACATGACAGCCCACTTGGAGTTTGCCAAATGGCACCTGAAAGATTCTTTGGTCTGAATACCAAGTGTCACATCTGGAGGAAACCTGGCACCATCTCTACAGTGAAGCATAGTAGTGGCAGCATCATGCTGTGGGGAAGATTTTCAGCGACAGGGACTGGGAGACTAGTCAGGATCGAAGGAAAGAAGATCGGAGAAAAGTACAGAGAGATCCTTGATGAAAACCCACTCCAGAGCGCTGGGACCTTAGACTGGGGCGAAGGTTCATCTTCCAACAGGATAACGGCCCTCAGCACACAGCCAAGACAACACAGGAGGGGCTTCAGGACGAGTCTCGGAATGTCCTGAGGGCCCAGCCAGAGCCCGGACTTGAACCTGATTGAACATCTCTGGAGAGACCTGGAAACAGCTGTGCACCAACGCTCCCATCCAACCGGACAGAGCTTGAGAGGATCTGCAGAGAACAATGGGAGAAACTCTAGGCCTCCCGAGTGACGCAGCAGTCTAAGGCACTGCATACTGCGTCACTACAGACACCCTGGTTCGATACCAGGCTGTATCACAACTGGCTGTGATTGTGCGCCGTCCTATGGGACTCCCAATCGCCCAGCGTCCTATTCCGGTTTTGGCCGGTGCAGGCCATCATTGTAAATAAGAACTTGTCCTTTAACTGACTTGCCTAGTTAAAATAAAACTCCACAAATACAGATGTGCCAAGCTTGCATCGTCATTCCCAAGAAGACTGGAGGCTGTAATCACTGCCAAAGGTGCTTCAACAAAGTACTGAGTTTAATATTTTTTTTATAGATATATATTTATATTTGCAAAATGTCAACTTGTTTTTGCTTTATCATTAGGGGTATTGTGTGTGTTTCTGTGTAGTGATGACAAAAGAAAACAATGTAATCCATGTTAGAATAAGTCTGTAACATAACAAAATGTGGAAAATGTCAAGGGGTCTGAATACTTTCCAGATGCCACTGTCGTTGTTCTCTTCAGTCATTTATACTGGACCATCCAATTTTAAAGAAAAAAAAATTGACCACCTTAAAGTGTGTTGAGTATATTAATCTCTCACCTGTCAATCAGTCAGTTTTATTTCCTCTCCTCTGTGTGTCCAGTTTGAGAAAGGACAGAAGGGCCTTCATCATCACCATCAACTCATTTGGTACGGAACTGTCTAAGGAGGACCGTGCCAAGCTGTTCCCCACTGTGGCAAGCTGTACCCTGAGGGGCTGGCTCAGCTTGCCCGCGCTGACGACTCAGTAGAACAGGTCAAAGCCGGGCCGACTACTACCCTGTAAGTTATACTACGACTGCTACTCTGTAAGGATTACTAGCCCAGCCTACTGGCTACTACCCTGTAAGTTATACTACGACTGCTAGCCTGTAAGGATTACTAGCCTAGCCTACTGGTTACTACCCTGTCAGTTACTGGTCCTTACTACTGCTACTACTAGTCTAGCTAACTGGCTACTCCCTGTCAGTTACTGGTCCTACTGGATTACTACTAGCCTAGCCTACTGGCTACTACCCCTGTCAGTTACTGGTCCTTACTACTGCTACTACTAGCCTAGCCAACTGGCTACTACCCTGTCAGTTACTGGTCCTTACTACTGCTACTACTGGCTACTCCCCTGTAAGTTATACTACGACTGCTAGCCTGTAAGGATTACTAGCCCAGCCTACTGGCTACTCCCCTGGTCCTTACTACTACTAGCCTACTGGCTACTACCCTGTCAGTTACTGGTCCTTACTACTGCTATTACTAGCCTAGCCAACTGGCTACTACCCTGTCAGTTACTGGTCCTTACTACTGCTACTACTGGCCTAGCCTATTGGCTACTACCCTGTCAGTTACTGGTCCTTACTACTAGCCTAGCCTGCTGGCTACTACCCTGTCAGTTACTGATCCTTACTACTGCTACTACTAGCCTAGCCTACTGGCTACTACCCTGTCAGTTACTGGTCCTTACTACTAGCCTAGCCTACTGGCTACTACCCTGTCAGTTACTGGTCCTTACTACTGCTACTACTAGCCTAGCCTACTGGCTACTACCCTGTCAGTTACTGGTCCTTACTTCTAGCCCAGCCTACTGGCTACTACCCTGTCAGTTACTGGTCCTTACTACTGCTACTACTGGCCTAGCCTATTGGCTACTACCCTGTCAGTTACTGGTCCTTACTACTAGCCTAGCCTGCTGGCTACTACCCTGTCAGTTACTGGTCCTTACTACTAGCCTACTGGCTACTACCCTGTCAGTTACTGGTCCTTACTACCTACTGCGCTTCACCTGTCAGCCTACTGGCTACTACCCTGTCAGTTACTGGTCCTTACTACTGCTACTACTAGCCTAGCCTATTGGCTACTACCCTGTCAGTTACTGGTCCTTACTACTAGCCTACTGGCTACTACCCTGTCAGTTACTGGTCCTTACTACTGCTACTACTGGCTACTACCCTGTCAGTTACTGGTCCTTACTACTGCTACAACTAGCCTAGCCTACTGGCTACTAACCTGTCAGTTACTGGTCCTTACTACTAGCCTACTGGCTACTACCCTGTCAGTTACTGGTCCTTACTACTGCTACTACTGGCTACTACCCTGTCAGTTACTGGTCCTTACTACTGCTACTACTAGCCTAGCCTACTGGCTACTAACCTGTCAGTTACTGGTCCTTACTACTACTACTAGCCTACTGGCTACTACCCTGTCAGTTACTGGTCCTTACTACTGCTACTACTAGCCTAGCCTACTGGCTACTACCCTGTCAGTTACTGGTCCTTACTACTGCTACTACTAGCCTAGCCTACTGGCTACTACCCTGTCAGTTACTGGTCCTTACTACTGCTACTACTAGCCTACTGGCTACTACCCTGTCAGTTACTGGTCCTTACTACTAGCCTAGCCTACTGGCTACTACCCTGTCAGTTACTGGTCCTTACTACTGCTACTACTAGCCTAGCCTACTGGCTACTACCCTGTCAGTTACTGGTCCTTACTTCTAGCCCAGCCTACTGGCTACTACCCTGTCAGTTACTGGTCCTTACTACTGCTACTACTGGCCTAGCCTATTGGCTACTACCCTGTCAGTTACTGGTCCTTACTACTAGCCTAGCCTGCTGGCTACTACCCTGTCAGTTACTGGTCCTTACTACTAGCCTACTGGCTACTACCCTGTCAGTTACTGGTCCTTACTACTGCTACTTCTAGCCTACTGGCTACTACCCTGTCAGTTACTGGTCCTTACTACTGCTACTACTAGCCTAGCCTATTGGCTACTACCCTGTCAGTTACTGGTCCTTACTACTAGCCTACTGGCTACTACCCTGTCAGTTACTGGTCCTTACTACTGCTACTACTGGCTACTACCCTGTCAGTTACTGGTCCTTACTACTGCTACTACTAGCCTAGCCTACTGGCTACTAACCTGTCAGTTACTGGTCCTTACTACTAGCCTACTGGCTACTACCCTGTCAGTTACTGGTCCTTACTACTGCTACTACTGGCTACTACCCTGTCAGTTACTGGTCCTTACTACTGCTACTACTAGCCTAGCCTACTGGCTACTAACCTGTCAGTTACTGGTCCTTACTACTACTACTAGCCTACTGGCTACTACCCTGTCAGTTACTGGTCCTTACTACTGCTACTACTGGCTACTACCCTGTCAGTTACTGGTCCTTACTACTGCTACTACTAGCCTAGCCTACTGGCTACTAACCTGTCAGTTACTGGTCCTTACTACTAGCCTACTGGCTACTACCCTGTCAGTTACTGGTCCTTACTACTGCTACTACTGGCTACTACCCTGTCAGTTACTGGTCCTTACTACTGCTACTACTAGCCTAGCCTACTGGCTACTAACCTGTCAGTTACTGGTCCTTACTACTACTACTAGCCTACTGGCTACTACCCTGTCAGTTACTGGTCCTTACTACTGCTACTACTAGCCTAGCCTACTGGCTACTACCCTGTCAGTTACTGGTCCTTACTACTGCTACTACTAGCCTAGCCTACTGGCTACTACCCTGTCAGTTACTGGTCCTTACTACTGCTACTACTAGCCTACTGGCTACTACCCTGTCAGTTACTGGTCCTTACTACTGCTACTACTAGCCTAGCCTACTGGCTACTAACCTGTCAGTTACTGGTCCTTACTACTAGCCTAGCCTACTGGCTACTACCCTGTCAGTTACTGGTCCTTACTACTACTAGCCTAGCCTACTGGCTACTACCCTGTAAGTTACTGGTCCTTACTACTAGCCTAGCCTACTGGCTACTACCATGTAAGTTACTGGTCCTTACTACTGTGTCCTGTGACTGTATTTAGAGAGGCAAACCTGCTATAAGGGCGACATGGTAGCCTAGTGGTTAGAGCGTTGGACTAATAACCGAAAGGTTGCAAGTTCAAATCCTCGACCTGACAAGGCAGTTAACCGTCATTGAAAATAAGAATTTGTTCTTAACTGACTAAAATAAAGGTAAAATAAGGACATGGTATCACTTCCTAGAACCGTTGATCTAAAGCAGAGTACCAATGTAATGCAATGTAATATAATATAATATAATATATAGTAATGTAATGTAATATATAGTAATACATCTACCCTCTCAGAGGACCAATGTAATGTAATATAATATAATATATAGTAATGTAATGTAATATATAGTAATACATCTACCCTCTCAGAGGACCAATGTAATGCAATGTAATATAATATATAGTAATGTAATATATAGTAATACATCTACCCTCTCAGAGGACCAATGTAATGTAATGTAATATAATATAATATATAGTAATGTAATGTAATACATCTACCCTCTCAGAGGACCAATGTAATGTAATATAATGTAATGTAATATATAGTAATACATCTACCCTTTCAGAGGACCAATGTAATATAATGTAATATAATACATCTACCCTCCTGCCTCATCCTATTGATAGTCAAAACATATGGTGATCCAGCTCAGACCGGCTAACTCCTCCTATTGATAGTCAAAACATATGGTGATCCAGCTCAGACCGGCTAACTCCTCCTATTGATAGTCAAAACATATGGTGATCCAGCTCAGACCGGCTAACTCCTCCTATTGATAGTCAAAACATATGGTGATCCAGCTCAGACTGGCTAACTCCTCCTATTGATAGTCAAAACATATGGTGATCCAGCTCAGACCGGCTAACTCATCCTATTGATAGTCAAAACATATGGTGATCCAGCTCAGACCGGCTAACTCCTCCTATTGATAGTCAAAACATATGGTGATCCAGCTCAGACTGGCTAACTCCTCCTATTGATAGTCAAAACATATGGTGATCCAGCTCAGACCGGCTAACTCCTCCTATTGATAGTCAAAACATATGGTGATCCAGCTCAGACCGGCTAACTCCTCCTATTGATATTCAAAACATATGGTGATCCAGCTCAGACCGGCTAACTCCTCCTATTGATAGTCAAAACATATGGTGATCCAGCTCAGACCGGCTAACTCCTCCTATTGATAGTCAAAACATATGGTGATCCAGCTCAGCCCGGCTAACTCCTCCTATTGATAGTCAAAACATATGGTGATCCAGCTCAGACCGGCTCTCTCCTCCTATTGATAGTCAAAACATATGGTGATCCAGCTCAGACCGGCTCTCTCATCCTATTGATAGTCAAAACATATGGTGATCCAGCTCAGACCGGCTAACTCCTCCTATTGATAGTCAAAACATATGGTGATCCAGCTCAGACCGGCTAACTCATCCTATTGATAGTCAAAACATATGGTGACCCAGCTCAGACCGGCTAACTCCTCCTATTGATAGTCAAAACATATGGTGATCCAGCTCAGACCGGCTAACTCATCCTATTGATAGTCAAAACATATGGTGATCCAGCTCAGACCGGCTCTCTCCTCCTATTGATAGTCAAAACATATGGTGATCCAGCTCAGACCGGCTAACTCCTCCTATTGATAGTCAAAACATATGGTGATCCAGCTCAGACCGGCTCTCTCATCCTATTGATAGTCAAAACATATGGTGATCCAGCTCAGCCCGGCTAACTCATCCTATTGATAGTCAAAACATATGGTGATCCAGCTCAGACCGGCTAACTCATCCTATTGATAGTCAAAACATATGGTGATCCAGCTCAGACCGGCTAACTCATCCTATTGATAGTCAAAACATATGGTGATCCAGCTCAGACCGGCTAACTCCTCCTATTGATAGTCAAAACATATGGTGATCCAGCTCAGACCGGCTAACTCCTCCTATTGATAGTCAAAACATATGGTGATCCAGCTCAGACCGGCTAACTCCTCCTATTGATAGTCAAAACATATGGTGAACCAGCTCAGACCGGCTAACTCCTCCTATTGATAGTCAAAACATATGGTGATCCAGCTCAGACCGGCTAACTCATCCTATTGATAGTCAAAACATATGGTGATCCAGCTCAGACCGGCTAACTCATCCTATTGATAGTCAAAACATATGGTGACCCAGCTCAGACCGGCTAACTCATCCTATTGATAGTCAAAACATATGGTGATCCAGCTCAGACCGGCTAACTCATCCTATTGATAGTCAAAACATATGGTGATCCAGCTCAGACCGGCTAACTCCTCCTATTGATAGTCAAAACATATGGTGATCCAGCTCAGACCGGCTAACTCCTCCTATTGATAGTCAAAACATATGGTGATCCAGCTCAGACCGGCTAACTCCTCCTATTGATAGTCAAAACATATGGTGACCCAGCTCAGACCGGCTAACTCCTCCTATTGATAGTCAAAACATATGGTGATCCAGCTCAGCCCGGCTAACTCATCCTATTGATAGTCAAAACATATGGTGATCCAGCTCAGCCCGGCTAACTCATCCTATTGATAGTCAAAACATATGGTGATCCAGCTCAGACCGGCTAACTCCTCCTATTGATAGTCAAAACATATGGTGATCCAGCTCAGACCGGCTAACTCATCCTATTGATAGTCAAAACATATGGTGATCCAGCTCAGACTGGCTAACTCATCCTATTGATAGTCAAAACATATGGTGATCCAGCTCAGACCGGCTAACTCCTCCTATTGATAGTCAAAACATATGGTGATCCAGCTCAGACCGCTAACTCCTCCTATTGATAGTCAAAACATATGGTGATCCAGCTCAGACTGGCTAACTCCTCCTATTGATAGTCAAAACATATGGTGATCCAGCTCAGACTGGCTAACTCCTCCTATTGATAGTCAAAACATATGGTGATCCAGCTCAGACCGGCTAACTCCTCCTATTGATAGTCAAAACATATGGTGATCCAGCTCAGACCGGCTAACTCCTCCTATTGATAGTCAAAACATATGGTGATCCAGCTCAGACCGGCTAACTCATCCTATTGATAGTCAAAACATATGGTGATCCAGCTCAGACCGGCTAACTCCTCCTATTGATAGTCAAAACATATGGTGATCCAGCTCAGACCGCTAACTCCTCCTATTGATAGTCAAAACATATGGTGATCCAGCTCAGACCGGCTAACTCCTCCTATTGATAGTCAAAACATATGGTGATCCAGCTCAGACCGGCTAACTCCTCCTATTGATAGTCAAAACATATGGTGATCCAGCTCAGACCGGCTAACTCCTCCTATTGATAGTCAAAACATATGGTGATCCAGCTCAGACCGGCTAACTCATCCTATTGATAGTCAAAACATGGTGATCCAGCTCAGACCGGCTAACTCCTCCTATTCAAAACATGATAGTCAAAACATATGGTGATCCAGCTCAGACCGCTAACTCCTCCTATTGATAGTCAAAACATATGGTGATCCAGCTCAGACCGGCTAACTCATCCTATTGATAGTCAAAACATATGGTGATCTAGCCCAGACTGGCCTAATCCCTATTGATAGTCAAAACA
>NW_027003488.1:16349-26971 GCF_036934945.1 Oncorhynchus masou masou
AGGATGAGGCAGGAGGGTGGATGTATTATATTACATTACATTGGTCCTCTGAGAGGGTAGATGTATTATATTACATTACATTGGTCCTCTGAGAGGGTAGATGTATTATATTACATTACATTGGTCCTCTGAGAGGGTGGATGTATTACTATATATTATATTACATTGGTCCTCTGAGAGGGTGGATGTATTACTATATATTATATTACATTATATTACATTGGTCCTCTGAGAGGGTAGATGTATTACTATATATTACATTACATTACTATATATTATATTATATTACATTATATTACATTACATTGGTCCTCTGAGAGGGTAGATGTATTACTATATATTATATTGGTCCTCTGCTTTCGATCAACGGTTCTAGGAAGTGATACCATCTCCTTATTTTTAATTTATTTTACCTTTATTTAACTAGGCAAGTCAGTTAAGAACAAATTCTTATTTTCAATGACGGCCTAGGAACAGTGGGTTAACTGCCTTGTTCAGGGGCAGAACGACAGATTTGTACCTTGTCAGCTCGGGGATTTGAACTTGCAACCTTTCGGTTACTAGTCCAACGCTCTAACCAATAGGCTACCATGTCGCCCTTATAGCAGGTTTGCCTCTCTAAATACAGTCACAGGACACAGTCACAGAATAGAAGGAGACTCGGTGAAGGTGGTGGAGTAGGTTGATGTTCAGGTCACAGAATAGAAGGAGACTCGGTGAAGGTGGTGGAGTAGGTTGATGTTCAGGTCACAGAATAGAAAGAGACTTGAAGGTGCTCAGTATCACGCCCGATTCTACAAACGGTTACCATGCCCTTATTGCAGGTGTGCCTCTCTAAATACAGTCACAGAATACAGTCACAGAATAGAAAGAGACTCGGTGAAGGTGGTGGAGTAGGTTGTTGTTCAGGTCAGGGTAGTAGCCAGTAGGCTAGGCTAGTAGTAAGGACCAGTAACTGACAGGGTAGTAGCCAGTAGGCTAGGCTAGTAGTAACAGTAGTAAGGACCAGTAACTGACAGGGTAGTAGCCAGTAGGCTAGGCTAGTAGTAAGGACCAGTAACTGACAGGGTAGTAGCAAGTAGGCTAGGCTAGTAGTAAGGACCAGTAACTTACAGGGTAGTAGCCAGTAGGCTAGGCTAGTAGTAGCAGTAGTAAGGACCAGTAACTGGCAGGGTAGTAGCCAGTAGGCTAGTAGTAGTAAGGACCAGTAACTGACAGGGTAGTAGCCAGTAGGCTAGGCTAGTAGTAGCAGTAGTAAGGACCAGTAACTGACAGGGTAGTAGCCAGTAGGCTAGGCTAGTAGTAAGGACCAGTAACTGACAGGGTTGTAGCCAGTAGGCTAGGCTAGTAGTAGCAGTAGTAAGGACCAGTAGCTGACAGGGTAGTAGCCAGTAGTAGCAGTAGTAAGGACCAGTAACTGACAGGGTAGTAGCCAGTAGGCTAGGCTAGTAGTAGCAGTAGTAAGGACCAGTAACTGACAGGGTAGTAGCCAGTAGGCTAGGCTAGTAGTAGCAGTAGTAAGGACCAGTAGCTGACAGGGTAGTAGCCAGTAGGCTAGGCTAGTAGTAAGGACCAGTAGCTGACAGGGTAGTAGCCAGTAGGCTAGGCTAGTAGTAAGGACCAGTAACTGACAGGGTAGTAGCCAGTAGGCTAGGCTAGTAGTAAGGACCAGTAACTGACAGGGTAGTAGCCAGTAGGCTAAGCTTGTAGTAAGGACCAGTAACTGACAGGGTAGTAGCCAGTAGGCTAGGCTAGTAGTAGCAGTAGTAAGGACCAGTAACTGACAGGGTAGTAGCCAGTAGGCTAGGCTAGTAGTAAGGACCAGTAACTGACAGGGTAGTAGCCAGTAGGCTAGGCTAGTAGTAAGGACCAGTAACTGACAGGGTAGTAGCCAGTAGGCTAGGCTAGTAGTAGCAGTAGTAAGGACCAGTAACTGACAGGGTAGTAGCCAGTAGGCTAGGCTAGTAGTAAGGACCAGTAACTGACAGGGTAGTAGCCAGTAGGCTAGGCTAGTAGTAAGGACCAGTAACTGACAGGGTAGTAGCCAGTAGGCTAGGCTAGTAGTAGCAGTAGTAAGGACCAGTAACTGACAGGGTAGTAGCCAGTAGGCTAGGCTAGTAGTAGTAAGGACCAGTAACTGACAGGGTAGTAACCAGTAGGCTAGGCTAGTAGTAGCAGTAGTAAGGACCAGTAACTGACAGGGTAGTAGCCAGTAGGCTAGGCTTGTAGTAAGGACCAGTAACTGGCAGGGTAGTAGCCAGTAGGCTAGTAGTAGTAAGGACCAGTAACTGACAGGGTAGTAGCCAGTAGGCTAGGCTAGTAGTAGCAGTAGTAAGGACCAGTAACTGACAGGGTAGTAGCCAGTAGGCTAGGCTAGTAGTAGTAAGGACCAGTAACTGACAGGGTAGTAACCAGTAGGCTAGGCTAGTAGTAGCAGTAGTAAGGACCAGTAACTGACAGGGTAGTAGCCAGTAGGCTCGGCTAGTAGTAAGGACCAGTAACTGACAGGGGAGTAGCCAGTAGGCTGGGCTAGTGATCCTTACAGGGTAGCAGTCGTAGTATAACTGACAGGGGAGTAGCCAGTAGGCTGGGCTAGTAATCCTTACAGGCTAGCAGTCGTAGTATAACTGACAGGGGAGTAGCCAGTAGGCTGGGTTAGTAGTAAGGACCAGTAACTGACAGGGTAGTAGCCAGTAGGCTGGGCTAGTAGTAGCAGTAGTAAGGACCAGTAGCTGACAGGGTAGTAGCCAGTAGGCTAGGCTAGTAGTAAGGACCAGTAACTGACAGGGTAGTAGCCAGTAGGCTAGGCTAGTAGTAAGGACCAGTAACTGACAGGGTAGTAGCCAGTAGGCTAGGCTAGTAGTAACAGTAGTAAGGACCAGTAACTGACAGGGTAGTAGCCAGTAGGCTAGGCTAGTAGTAAGGACCAGTAACTGACAGGGTAGTAGCAAGTAGGCTAGGCTAGTAGTAAGGACCAGTAACTGACAGGGTAGTAGCCAGTAGGCTAGGCTAGTAGTAGTAAGGACCAGTAACTGACAGGATAGTAGCCAGTAGGCTCGGCTAGTAGTAAGGACCAGTAACTGACAGGGGAGTAGCCAGTAGGCTGGGCTAGTAGTAAGGACCAGTAACTGACAGGGTAGTAGCCAGTAGGCTAGGCTAGTAGTAGCAGTAGTAAGGACCAGTAACTGACAGGGCAGCAGCCAGTAGGCTGTGGCCAGGCAGTAAGGACCAGTAGCTGACAGGGTAGTAGCCAGTAGGCTGGGCTAGTAGTAAGGACCAGTAACTGACAGGGTAGTAGCCAGTAGGCTCGGCTAGTAGTAGCAGTAGTAAGGACCAGTAACTGACAGGGTAGTAGCCAGTAGGCTGGGCTAGTAGTAAGGACCAGTAGCTGACAGGGTAGTAGCCAGTAGGCTGGGCTAGTAGTAAGGACCAGTAACTGACAGGGGAGTAGCCAGTAGGCTGGGCTAGTAGTAAGGACCAGTAACTGACAGGGGAGTAGCCAGTAGGCTGGGCTAGTAGTAGCAGTAGTAAGGACCAGTAACTGACAGGGTAGTAGCCAGTAGGCTAGCTAGTAGTAGCAGTAGTAAGGACCAGTAACTGACAGGGTAGTAGCCAGTAGGCTAGGCTAGTAAGGACCAGTAGCAGTAGTAGTAGGGTAGTAGTAAGGACCAGTAACTGACAGGGTAGTAGCCAGTAGGCTAGGCTAGTAGTAGCAGTAGTAAGGACCAGTAACTGACAGGGTAGTAGCCAGTAGGCTAGGCTAGTAGTAGCAGTAGTAAGTAACCAGTAACTGACAGGGTAGTAGCCAGTAGGCTAGGCTAGTAGTAGCAGTAGTAAGGACCAGTAACTGACAGGGTAGTAGCCAGTAGGCTAGGCTAGTAGTAGCAGTAGTAAGGACCAGTAACTGACAGGGTAGTAGCCAGTAGGCTAGAAGTAGCAGTAGTAAGGACCAGTAACTGACAGGGTAGTAGCCAGCAGGCTAGGCTAGTAGTAAGGACCAGTAACTGACAGGGTAGTAGCCAGTAGGCTGGGCTAGTGTAAGACCAGTAACTGACAGGTAGTAGCCAGTAGGCTAGTAGCTAGGGTAGTAGACCAGTAACTGGGTAGTAGCCAGTAGCTAGGCTAGTAGTAAAAGACCAGTAACTGACAGGGTAGTAGCCAGTAGGCTAGGCTAGTAGTAAGGACCAGTAACTGACAGGGTAGTAGCCAGTAGGCTAGGCTTGTAGTAGCAGTAGTAAGAACCAGTAACTGACAGGGTAGTAGCCAGTAGGCTAGGCTAGTAGTAGTAAGGACCAGTAACTGACAGGGTAGTAGCCAGTAGGCTAGGCTAGCAGTAGTAAGGACCAGTAACTGACAGGGTAGTAGCCAGTAGGCTCGGCAGTAGTAAGGACCAGTAACTGACGGGAGTAGCCAGTAGTAGTAAGGACCAGTAACTGACAGGGTAGTAGCCAGTAGGCTGGGTTAGTAGTAAGGACCAGTAACTGACAGGGTAGTAGCCAGTAGGCTGGGCTAGTAGTAGCAGTAGTAAGGACCAG
Organism: Oncorhynchus masou masou; assembly: GCF_036934945.1. Classification (NCBI taxonomy): domain Eukaryota; kingdom Metazoa; phylum Chordata; class Actinopteri; order Salmoniformes; family Salmonidae; genus Oncorhynchus; species Oncorhynchus masou. The sequence continues at coordinate 20,885 of NW_027003488.1, forward strand.
TAACTGACAGGGTAGTAGCCAGTAGGCTAGGCCAGTAGGTAGTAGTAAGGACCAGTAACTGACAGGATAGTAGCCAGTAGGCTCGGCTAGTAGTAAGGACCAGTAACTGACAGGGGAGTAGCCAGTAGGCTGGGCTAGTAGTAGCAGTAGTAAGGACCAGTAACTGACAGGGTAGTAGCCAGTAGGCTAGGCTAGTAGTAAGGACCAGTAGCTGACAGGGTAGTAGCCAGTAGGCTGGGCTAGTAGTAAGGACCAGTAACTGACAGGGTAGTAGCCAGTAGGCTCGGCTAGTAGTAGTAGTAAGGACCAGTAACTGACAGGGTAGTAGCCAGTAGGCTGGGCTAGTAGTAAGGACCAGTAGCTGACAGGGTAGTAGCAAGTAGGCTAGGCTAGTAGTAAGGACCACTTACAGGGTAGTAGCCAGTGAGGCTAGTAGTAGGAGTAAGCCAGTAGGCTAGCCAGGGCTAGTAGTAAGGACCAGTAACTGACAGGGTAGTAGCCAGTAGGCTAGGCTAGTAGTAGCAGTAGTAAGGACCAGTAACTGACAGGGTAGTAGCCAGTAGGCTCGGCTAGTAGTAAGGACCAGTAACTGACAGGGGAGTAGCCAGTAGGCTGGGCTAGTAATCCTTACAGGCTAGCAGTCGTAGTATAACTTACAGGGTAGTAGTCGGCCACGGCTTTGACCTGTTCGTAGTCGTCAGCGCGGGCAAGCTGAGCCAGCCCCTCAGGGTACAGCTTGCCACAGTGGGGGAACAGCTTGGCACGGTCCTCCTTAGACAGTTCCGTACCAAATGAGTTGATGGTGATGATGAAGGCCCTTCTGTCCGCCTCAAACTGGACACACAGAGAGGAAATAGGAAACTGACTGATTGACAGGTGAGAGATTAATATACTCCAACACACTTTAAGGTGGTCAATTTTTTTTCTTTAAAATTGGATGGTCCAGTATAAAATGACTGAAGAGAACAACCACAGTGGCATTTGGAAAGTATTCAGACCCCTTGACGTTTTCCACATTTTGTTATGTTACAGACTTATTCTAACATGGATTACATTGTTTTCTTTTGTCATCACTACACAGAAACACACACAATACCCCTAATGATAAAGCAAAAACAAGTTGACATTTTGCAAATATAAATATATATCTATCTATAAAAAAAATATTAAACTCAGTACTTTGTTGAAGCACCTTTGGTAGCGATTACAGCCTCCAGTCTTCTTGGGAATGACGATGCAAGCTTGGCACATCTGTATTTGTGGAGTTTTATTTTAACTAGGCAAGTCAGTTAAAGGACAAGTTCTTATTTACAATGATGGCCTGCACCGGCCAAAACCGGACGACGCTGGGCCGATTGGGAGTCCCATAGGACGGCGCACAATCACAGCCAGTTGTGATACAGCCCGGTATCGAACCAGGGTGTCTGTAGTGACGCAGTATGCAGTGCCTTGGACTGCTGCGTCACTCGGGAGCCTAGAGTTTCTCCCATTGTTCTCTGCAGATCCTCTCAAGCTCTGTCCGGTTGGATGGGGAGCGTTGGTGCACAGCTGTTTTCAGGCCTCTCCAGAGATGTTCAATCAGGTTCAAGTCCGGGCTCTGGCTGGGCCACTCAAGGACATTCCGAGACTCTTCCTGAAGCCCCTCCTGTGTTGTCTTGGCTGTGTGCTTCGTGTCATTGTCATATTGGAAGGTGAACCTTCGCCCCAGTCTAAGGTCCCGAGCGCTCTGGAGTGGGTTTTCATCAAGGATCTCTCTGTACTTTGCTCCGATCTTCTTTCCTTCGATCCTGACTAGTCTCCCAGTCCCTGTCGCTGAAAATCTTCCCCACAGCATGATGCTGCCACTACTATGCTTCACTGTAGAGATGGTGCCAGGTTTCCTCCAGATGTGACACTTGGTATTCAGACCAAAGAATCTTCCAGGTGCCATTTGGCAAACTCCAGCGGGCTGTCATGTGCCTTTTACTGAAATGAATGTCTACAGGAGCCATAAAGGCTTGATTTGTGGAGTCCTGCAGAGATGGGAGAACCTTCCAGCCAGCCATCTCCACAGAGGAAGTCTGGAGCTCTGTCAGAGTGACCATCGGGTTCTTGGTCTCCTGACCAAGGCCCTTCTCTCGATTACTCAGTTTGCCGGGTGGCCAGCTCTAGGAAGAGTCTTGGTGGTTCCAAACTTCTTTCATTTAAGAATGATGGAGACCACTGTGTTCTTGGGGACCTTCAATGCTGCAGAAATGTTTTGGTACCCTTCCCCAGATCTGTGCCTCGCCACCATCCTGTCTCGGAGCTCTACGGATAATTCATTCGACCTCATGGCTTGGTTTTGCTCTGACATGCACTGTCAACTGTGGGGACCTTATATAGACAGGTATTGCCTTTCCAAATCATGTCCAATCAAGTTGTAGAAACATCTCAAGGATGATCAACGGAAACAGGATGCACCTGAGCTCAATTTCGAGTCTCATAGCAAAAGGTCTGAATACTTACAAAAAACATGTGTGTGAACATTTCACAAAACTGAATTTCTCTGTCATTATAGGGTATTGTGTGTAGATTTGAATTTATTTAGAATCCATTTTAGAATAAGACTGTAACAATAACAAAATGTGAAAAAAAGTCAAGGGGTCTAGTTTCTACTTTCTAATAAAGGGACATGCTCACGGACCTCTAGAAAAGGACACAAGGGGTCTGAATACTTCTCCCAAAGACGCTTGTATATCTAGTTTCTACTTTCTAATAAAGGGACACGCTCACGGACCTCTAGAATAGGACACAAGGGGTCTGAATACTTCTCCCGAAGACGCTTGTATATCTAGTTAACCTTCTAATAAAGGGACATGCTCCCGGACCTCTAGAATAGGACACAAGGGGTCTGAATGCGCCTCCCGAACACTTGTATATCTAGTTTCTACTTTCTAATAAAGGGACATGCTCACGGACCTCAGAATAGGACACAAGGTCTAAATACTTCTCCGAGACGCTTGTATATCTAGTTTCTACTTTCTAATAAAGGGACAAGCTCCGGACCTCTAGAATAGGACACAAGGGGTCTGAATACTTCTCTCGAAACGCTTGTATATCTAGTTTCTACTTTCTAATAAAGGGACAAGCTCACGGACCTCTAGAATAGGACACAAGGGGTCTGAATACTTCTTCCGAAGACGCTTGTATATCTAGTTAACCTTCTAATAAAGGGACATGCTCACGGACCTCTAGAATAGGACACAAGGGTCTGAATACTTCTCCCGAAGAGCTTGTATATCTAGTTTCTACTTTCTAATAAAGGGACACGCTCACGGACCTCTAGAATAGGACACAAGGGGTCTGAATACTTCTCCCGAAGACGCTTGTATATCTAGTTAACCTTCTAATAAGGGACAAGCTCACGGACCTCTAGAATAGGACACAAGGGTCTGAATACTTCTCCCGAAAGACGCTTGTATATCTAGTTAACCTTCTAATAAAGGGACACCGCTCACGGACCTCTAGAATAGGACACAAAGGGGTCTGAATACTTCTCCCGAAGAAACGCTTGTATATCTAGTTAACCTTCTAATAAAGGGACACGCTCACGGACCTCTAGAATAGGACACAAGGGGTCTGAATACTTCTCCCGAAAGGCGGCTTGTATATCTAGTTTCAACTTTCTAATAAAGGACATGCTCACGGACCTCTAGAATAGGACACAAGGGGTCTGAAATACTTCTCCCGAAAGGCACGCTTGTATATCTAGTTAACCTTCTAATAAAGGGACACGCTCACGGACCTCTAGAATAGGACACAAGGGGTCTGAATAATTCTCCCGAAGACGCTTGTATATCTAGTTTCTACTTTCTAATAAAGGGACACGCTCCACGGACCTCTAGAAAAGGACACAAGGTCTGAATACTTCTCCCGAAAGGCAGCTTGTATATCTAGTTAACCTTCTAATAAAGGGACACGCTCCGGACCTCTAGAATAGGACACAAGGGGTCTGAATACTTCTCCCGAAGACGCTTGTATATCTAGTTAACCTTCTAATAAAGGGACATGCTCACGGACCTCTAGAATAGGACACAAGGGTCTGAATACTTCTCCCGAAGACGCTTGTATATCTAGTTAACATTCTAATAAAGGGACACGCTCACGGACCTCTAGAATAGGACACATGGTGTCCCGGTGGATTCCTCCCAGAGTGGAGCAGAACTTGTAGAAAGCCTCCAGATAAGCCTGGAAATGGAGACACGGATTAAAGTCAATGACCATCTATCTGCTGATAAATCATGTTGTTTAACATTGTGAATTAAAAATGAAATCCCTTTGCTCACCTTATTACAGAGTATTACAGGTGAATGAAATCCCTTTCTCACCTTATTACAGGTGAATGAAATCCCTTGCTCACCTTATTACAGAGTATTACAGGTGAATGAAATCCCTGATTACAGAGTATTACGGGTGAATTAAATCCCTTTGCTCACCTTATTACAGAGTATTACGGGTGAATTAAATCCCTTTGCTCACCTTATTACAGAGTATTACAGGTGAATGAAATCCCTTATTACAGAGTATTACGGGTGAATTAAATCCGTTTGCTCACCTTATACAGAGTATTACAGGTGAATGAAATCCGTTTGCTCACCTTATACAGAGTATTACAGGTGAATTAAATCCCTTTGCTCACCTTATACAGAGTATTACAGGTGAATGAAATCCCTTTCTCACCTTATACAGAGTATTACAGGTGAATGAAATCCCCTTGCTCACCTTATTACAGGTGAATGAAATCCCTTTGCTCACCTTATTACAGAGTATTACAGGTGAATGAAATCCCTTTGCTCACCTTATTACAGAGTATTACAGGTGAATGAAATCCCTTATTACAGAGTATTACGGGTGAATTAAATCCGTTTGCTCACCTTATACAGAGTATTACGGGTGAATTAAATCCGTTTGCTCACCTTATACAGAGTATTACGGATGATCTCGATGTTCATCTCATCCAGATCCTGCTCAGATATGCAGTCTTGGAAGAAAGCAGCTGAAGAAATGATCAGACATTTAAAACAGGATTTAGAAGATCACACATTTATGAGCAAAGTTGAGTTTTAGCGCCATCTAGTGTTCGCTACAGGATATACAATCCCTCCAGTCTGTTGTTCAAAGAGTCTTCTTCCTTGCATTCTCAAATCCATGAGTTCCATTAGTAAACCACCCAGGACGGGGGGAACAGTTCCATTAGTAAACCACCCAGGACGGGGGGAAACAGTTCCATTAGTAAACCCCCCAGGACGGGGGGGACAGTTCCATTAGTAAACCACCCAGGACGGGTGGGGAAACAGTTCCATTAGTAAACCACCCAGGCCGGGGGGGAAACAGTTCCATTAGTAAACCCCCCAGGACGGGGGGGGAACAGTTCCATTAGTAAACCACCCAGGACGGGGGGGAACAGTTCCATTAGTAAACCACCCAGGACGGAGTGGGGAACAGTTCCATTAGTAAACCACCCAGGACGGGGTGGGGAACAGTTCCATTAGTAAACCACCCAGGACGGGTGGGGAACAGTTCCATTAGTAAACCACCCAGGACGGGGGGGGAACAGTTCCACTAGTAAACCACCCAGGACGGGGGGCAGTTCCATTAGTAAACCACCCAGGACGGGGGGGGAACAGTTCCATTAGTAAACCACCCAGGACGGGGGGGAAACAGTTCCACTAGTAAACCACCCAGGACGGGGGGGACAGTTCCATTAGTAAATCACCCAGGACGGGGGGGGACAGTTCCATTAGTAAACCACCCAGAATGGGGGGGAACAGTTCCATTAGTAAACCACCCAGAATGGGGAACAGACAGTTGAGAAAAGCAATCCACACTACTAAGCAGTACGAGTGTATCAGTAAATCAACCCAAGAGTGTGTAGCACTGCTAGAATGTAGTCCCAAATGGCACCCCATTTCATCGTGCATTACTTTGGATCAGAGCCCTTCTGTGCATTCAAAAGTAACGCAGTACAGTGGGTATCCTTAGTATTCATCCTCTTGGATTTTTTCATATTTTTTTTTAGTTACAAAGTCAGATTGAAATTGATTCAATTGTGATTTTTGGTCATTG
>NW_027003488.1:27471-61669 GCF_036934945.1 Oncorhynchus masou masou
CAGAACAGACTGGTACCAACATAAGTACCATTGACCAGAACAGACTGGTACCACATAAGACCAGAACAGACTGGTACCATCATAAGACCAGAACAGACTGGTACCAACATAAGACAGAACAGACTGGTACCAACATAAGACCAGAACAGACTGGTACCAACATAAGGCTATTATAGAAGACTGGTACCATCATAAGACAGAACAGACTGGTACCATCATAACACCAGAACAGGCTATGCCTCATAAGACCAGAACAGACTGGTACCAACATAAGACCAGAACAGACTGGTACCATCATAAGGCAGAACAGACTGGTACCAACATAAGGCTATTAGTACAGACTGGTACCATCATAAGACCAGAACAGACTGGTACCATCATAAGACCAGAACAGACTGGTACCATCATAACACCAGAACAGACTGGTACCAACATAAGACCAGAACAGACTGGTACCAACATAAGACCAGAACAGACTGGTACCATCATAACACCAGAACAGACTGTTACCATCATAAGACCAGAACAGACTGGTACCAACATAAGACCAGAACAGACTGGTACCATCATAAGACTATTATAGAAGACTGGTACCATCATAAGACCAGAACAGACTGGTACCAACATAAGACCAGAACAGACTGGTACCATCATAAGACCAGAACAGACTGGTACCAGAACAGACTGGTACCAGAACAGACTGGTACCATCATAAGACCAGAACAGACCAGAACAGACTGGTACCATCATAAGACCAGAACAGACTGGTACCAGAACAGACTGGTACCATCATAAGACCAGAACAGACTGGTACCATCATAAGACCAGAACAGACTGGTACCATCATAACACCAGAACAGACTGGTACCATCATAAGACCAGAACAGACTGGTACCATCATAAGACCAGAACAGACTGGTACCATCATAACACCATTAACAGACTGGTACCATCATAAGACCAGAACAGACTGGTACCAACATAAGACCAGAACAGACTGGTACCATCATAAGGCTATTATAGAAGACTGGTACCATCATAAGACAGAACAGAACAGACTGGTACCATCATAAGACCAGAACAGACTGGTACCAACATAAGGCTATTATAGAAGACTGGTACCGTCATAAGACCAGAACAGACTGGTACCAACATAAGACCAGAACAGACTGGTACCATCATAAGACCAGAACAGACTGGTACCATCATAAGACCAGCACAGACTGGTACCACATAAGACCAGAACAGACTGGTACCATCATAAGACCAGAACAGACTGGTACCATCATAAGACTGGTACCATCATAAGACCAGAACAGACTGGTACCAACATAAGACCAGAACAGACTGGTACCATCATAAGACCAGAACAGACTGGTACCATCATAAGACCAGAACAGACTGGTACCATCATAAGACCAGAACAGACTGGTACCATCATAAGACCAGAACAGACTGGTACCAACATAAGACCAGAACAGACTGGTACCATCATAAGACCAGAACAGACTGGTACCATCATAACACCAGAACAGACTGGTACCATCATAAGACCAGAACAGACTGGTACCAACATAAGACCAGAACAGACTGGTACCCATCATAACATAAGACCAGAACAGACTGGTACCATTATAAGACCAGAACAGACTGGTACCAACATAAGACCAGAACAGACTGGTACCATCATAAGACCAGAACAGACTGGTACCATCATAAGACCAGAACAGACTGGTACCATCATAAGGCTATTATAGAAGACTGGTACCATCATAAGACCAGAACAGACTGGTACCATACCATCATAAGACCAGAACAGACTGGTACCAACATAACCACATAAGACCAGAACAGACTGGTACCATCATTAGACCAGAACAGACTGGTACCATCATAAGACCAGAACAGACTGGTACCATAAGGCCAGAACAAGACTGGTACCATCATAAGACCAGAACAGACTGGTACCATCATAAGACCAGAACAGACTGGTACCAACATAAGACCAGAACAGACTGTTACCATCATAAGACCAGAACAGACTGGTACCATCATAAGACCAGAACAGACTGGTACCATTATAGACCAGAACAGACTGGTACCATCATAAGGCCAGAACAGACTGGTACCATCATAAGGCTATTATAGAAGACTGGTACCATCATAAGACCAGAACAGACTGGTACCATCATAACACCAGAACAGACTGGTACCATCATAACACCAGAACAGACTGTTACCATCATAAGACCAGAACAGACTGGTACCAACATAAGACCAGAACAGACTGGTACCAACATAAGACCAGAACAGACTGGTACCATCATAAGGCCATTATAAACAGACTGGTACCATCATAACACCAGAACAGACTGGTACCATCATAAGACCAGAACAGACTGGTACCATCATAAGACCAGAACAGACTGGTACCAACATAAGGCTATTATAGAAGACTGGTACCATCATAAGACCAGAACAGACTGGTACCATTATAAGACAGAACAGACTGGAACAGACTGGTACCATCATAAGACCAGAACAGACTGGTACCATCATAAGACAGAACAGACTGGTACCATCATAGACCAGAACAGACTGGTACCATCATAAGACCAGAACAGACTGGTACCATTATAAGACCAGAACAGACTGGTACCATCATAAGACCAGAACAGACTGGTACCATCATAAGACCAGAACAGACTGGTACCATCATAAGACCAGAACAGACTGGTACCATCATAAGACCAGAACAGACTGGTACCATCATAAGACCAGTACAGACTGGTACCATCATAAGACCAGAACAGACTGGTACCAGAACAGACTGGTACCATCATAAGACCAGAACAGACCAGAACAGACTGGTACCATCATAAGACCAGAACAGACTGGTACCATCATAAGACCAGAACAGACTGGTACCAACATAAGACCAGAACAGACTGGTACCATCATAAGACCAGAACAGACTGGTACCAACATAAGACCAGAACAGACTGGTACCATCATAAGACCAGACTGGTACCATCATAACAGACTGGTACCATCATAAGACCAGAACAGACTGGTACCATCATAAGACCAGAACAGACTGGTACCAACATAAGACCAGAACAGACTGGTACCATCATAAGACCAGAACAGACTGGTACCATCATAAGACCAGAACAGACTGGTACCATAAGACCATAAGACCAGAACAGACTGGTACCAACATAAGGCTATTATAGAAGACTGGTACCGTCATAAGACCAGAACAGACTGGTACCAACATAAGACCAGAACAGACTGGTACCATCATAAGACCAGAACAGACTGGTACCATCATAAGACCAGAACAGACTGGTACCATCATAAGACTGGTACCATCATAAGACCAGAACAGACTGGTACCATCATAAGACCAGAACAGACTGGTACCATCATAAGACCAGAACAGACTGGTACCATCATAAGACCAGAACAGACTGGTACCATTATAAGACCAGAACAGACTGGTACCATCATAAGACCAGAACAGACTGGTACCATCATAAGACCAGAACAGACTGGTACCATCATAACACCAGAACAGACTGGTACCATCATAACACCAGAACAGACTGGTACCATCATAAGGCTATTATACAGACTGGTACCAACATAAGACCAGAACAGACTGGTACCATCATAAGACCAGAACAGACTGGTACCATCATAAGACTGCACTGGTACCAACATAAAGACAACATAAGACCAGAACAGACTGGTACCATCATAAGGCTATTATAGAAGACTGGTACCATCATAAGACCAGAACAGACTGGTACCATCATAAGACCAGAACAGACTGGTACCATTATAAGACCAGAACAGACTGGTACCATCATAAGACCAGAACAGACTGGTACCATCATAAGACCAGAACAGACTGGTACCATCATAACACCAGAACAGACTGGTACCATCATAAGACCAGAACAGACTGGTACCAACATAAGACCAGAACAGACTGGTACCATCATAAGACCAGAACAGACTGGTACCAACATAAGACCAGAACAGACTGGTACCATCATAAGACCAGAACAGACTGGTACCATCATAAGACCAGAACAGACTGGTACCATCATAAGACCAGAACAGACTGGTACCATCATAAGACCAGAACAGACTGTTACCATCATAAGACAGAACAGATACCAACATAAGACCAGAACAGACTGGTACCATCATAAGACCAGGCTATTAACAGACTGGTACCATCATAAGACCAGAACAGACTGGTACCATCATAAGACCAGAACAGACTGGTACCATCATAAGACCAGAACAGACTGGTACCAACATAAGACCAGAACAGACTGGTACCAACATAAGACCAGAACAGACTGGTACCATCATAAGACCAGAACAGACTGGTACCATCATAAGACCAGAACAGACTGGTACCATCATAAGACCAGAACAGACTGGTACCATTATAAGACCATTATACAGACTGGTACCATCATAAGACCAGAACAGACTGGTACCATCATAAGACCAGAACAGACTGGTACCAACATAAGACCAGAACAGACTGGTACCATCATAAGACCAGAACAGACTGGTACCATCATAAGACCAGAACAGACTGGTACCATCATAAGACTAGAACAGACTGGTACCATCAAGACCAGAACAGACTGGTACCATCATAAGACCAGAACAGACTGGTACCATCATAAGACCAGAACAGACTGGTACCAACATAAGACCAGAACAGACTGGTACCATCATAAGACCAGAACAGACTGGTACCATCATAAGACCAGAACAGACTGGTACCATCAAAGACCAGAACAGACTGGTACCATCATAACTGGTACATCAGAACAGACTGGTACCATCATAAGACCAGAACAGACTGGTACCATCATAAGACCAGAACAGACTGGTACCAACATAAGACCAGAACAGACTGGTACCATCATAAGACCAGAACAGACTGGTACCATCATAAGACCAGAACAGACTGGTACCAACATAAGACCAGAACAGACTGGTACCATCATAACACCAGAACAGACTGGTACCATCATAGGCCAGAACAGAGTACCACATAAGACAGAACAGACTGGTACCATCATAAGACCAGAACAGACTGGTACCAACATAAGACCAGAACAGACTGGTACCATCATAAGACCAGAACAGACTGGTACCATCATAAGACCAGAACAGACTGGTACCATCATAAGACCAGAACAGACTGGTACCATCATAAGACCAGAACAGACTGGTACCATCATAAGGCTAGAACAGACTGGTACCAACATAAGACCAGTACATACTGGTACCATCATTAGACCAGTACATACTGGTACCATCATAAGGCTAGAACAGACTGGTACCAACATAAGCTTGCCACTAGATGGCAATGTTAACTAGACTGAAAACCTCCCTTACTGAAGAAGCCTACCGTAACTCAGCAGAAGGTCCACCATGCTTCAGGACTGAATGAAGCCTCCTTTCTAACAACATGTGTCTATCTGGCATAGAAACAACAAGCATTATTCATCTTTATAAATAAAACACTGCTATTGAAAGATTCTGGGAATGAATAGAATGAAGAAATAGATTTCAAAGCGGGCTGGGAACTCCTTCCCTTTGCCAAGTCTGCTCCCACTCTCCCCTCCACAGGCTGCTTGAGGGCGCCAAGCTGCCCTGCATCACGTACTCCTGCCATCAAATACGCACACCTGCCTTCCCTCGACACGCGCTTCAGCGATATTGGACTCACCTGGACTCACGTATCACCTGCCTTCCCTCGGCACGCGCTGCAGCGATATTGGACTCACCTGGACTCACGTATCACCTGCCTTTGCGCTTCAACGATATTGGACTCACCTGGACTCCGTATCACCTGCCTTTCGGCACGCCTCCAGCGATATTGGACTCACGTATCACCTGCCTTCCCTCAGCGATATTGGACTCACCTGGACTCACGTATCACCTGCCTTCCCTCGACACGCGCTTCAGCGATATTGGACTCACCTGGACTCACGTATCACCTGCCTTCCCTCGGACTCACCTGGACTCCTTATCACCTGCCTTTCAGCGCTTCATATTGGACTCACCTGGACTCACGTATCACCTGCCTTCCCTCGGCACGCGCTTCAGCGATAGCGTGTGGACTCACCTGGACTCACTTATCACCTGCCTTCCCTCGGCACGCGCTTCAGCGATATTGGACTCACCTGGACTCACGTATCACCTGCCTTCCCCTCGGCACACGCTTCAGCGATATTGGACTCACCTGGACTCACGTATCACCTGCCTTCCTCGGCATGCATTGATTGCGCTTCAGCGTTCCATATTGGACTCACCTGGACTCACTTATCACCTGCCTTCCCTCGGCACGATACCGCTGGTCAGCGATATTGGACTCACCTGGACTCACTTATCACCTGCCTTCCCTCGGCACGCGCTCCAGCGATATTGGACTACCACCTGGACTCACGTATCACCTGCCTTCCCTCAGCACGCGCTTCAGCGATATTGGACTCACCTGGACTCACGTATCACCTGCCTTCCCCTCGGCACGCTGCTTCAGCGATATTGGACTCCACCTGGACTCACGTATCACCTGCCTTCCTCGTTTGTCACGCGCTTCAGCGACCTGACTGGTTGAATTGACAAGATACCACCTGGACTCACGTATCACCTGTTCCTTCCCTCTATATCTGTCAGTTTCCTGACTGGTCTGTATTGACTCACCTGGACTCACTCATCACCTGTTCATTTTCCTCTCCTATATCTGTCAGTCTTCCTGCTCTCTACAAGATACCATCACCTGGACTCCACTCATCACCTGTTCATTTCCTCTCCTATATCTGTCAGTTGTCCTGCTCTGATCACCTGACTCACTCATCACCTGTTCATTTCCTCTCCTATATCTGTCAGTTTCCTGCTCTGGTCACCTGGACTCACTCATCACCTGTTAATTTCCTCTCCTATATCTGTCAGTTTATCTGTTCATCTGGACTCACTTATCACCTGTTCATTTCCTCTCCTATAGATCAGTTTCCTGCTCGGTTACCCCGCTGATGCATTGATTGTTTTCTGTCTTTGTTTTTCTTGTATGTTGACGCTGTTTCTGTCTTGTTCCATTGTCTGTTCTTTATTAAACGTTTGACTCGCCGTCCCTGCTTCGTCTGTCCAGCGTCATTCCACTGGTCTGTGACATCCTTTCTAGTGTTAGATACCTGACTGGTCTGTATTGTCTACAAGATGACTGGTCTACAAGAATTGTCTACAAAGATGGTCTGTATTGTCTACAAGATACCTGACTGGTCTACAAGATACCTGACTGGTCTGTATTGTCTACAAGATACCTGACTGGTCTACAAGATACCCTGACTGGTCTGGTGTCTACAAGATACCTGACTGGTCTGTATTGTCTACAAGATACCTGACTGGTCTGTATTGTCTACAGACACCTGACTGGTCTACAAGATACCTGACTGGTCTATATTGTCTACAAGATACCTGACTGGTCTGTCTACAAGATACCTGACTGGTCTGTATTGTCTACAAGATACCTGACTGGTCTGTTTTGTCTACAAGACCTGACTGGTCTGTATTGTCTACAAGATACCTGACTGGTCTGTTTTGTCTACAAGATACCTGACTGGTCTGTATTGTCTACAAGATACCTGACTGGTCTGTTTTGTCTACAAGATACCTGACTGGTCTGTATTGTCTACAAGATACCTGACTGGTCTGTATTGTCTACAAGATACCTGACTGGTCTACAAGATACCTGACTGGTCTGTATTGTCTACAAGATACCTGACTGGTCTGTATTGTCTACAAGATACCTGACTGGTCTACAAGATACCCTGACTGGTCTACAATATACCTGACTGGTCTACAATATACCTGACTGGTCTACAATATACCTGACTGGTCTGGTCTACAAGATACCTGACTGGTCTACAAGATATGCCTGACTGGTCTGGTCTACAAAGATACCTGACTGGTCTGTATTGTCTACAAGACCTGATTGTCTACAAGATACCTGACTGGTCTGTATTGTCTACAAGATACCGGACTGGTCTGTTTTGTCTACAAGATACCTGACTGGTCTGTATTGTCTACAAGACACCTGACTGGTCTACAAGATACCTGACTGGTCTGTATTGTCTACAAGATACCGGACTGGTCTGTATTGTCTACAAGATACCTGACTGGTCTACAAGATACCTGACTGGTCTACAATATACCTGACTGGTCTACAATATACCTGACTGGTCTACAAGATACCTGACTGGTCTACAAGATACCTGACTGGTCTGTACTGTCTACAAGATACCTGACTGGTCTACAATATACCTGACTGGTCTGTATTGTCTACAAGATACCTGACTGGTCTGTATTGTCTACAATATACCTGACTGGTCTGTATTGTCTACAAGATACCTGACTGGTCTGGTCTACAAGATACCTGACTGGTCTGTATTGTCTACAAGATACCTGATTGTCTACAAGATACCTGACTGGTCTGTATTGTCTACAAGATACCTGACTGGTCTGTATTGTCTACAAGATACCTGACTGGTCTGTCTACAAGATACCTGACTGTCTGTATTGTCTACAAGATACCTGACTACAAGATACCTGACTGGTCAAGATACCGGACTGGTCTGATACCTGACTGGTCTACAAGATACCTGACTGGTCTGTATTGTCTACAAGATACCTGACTGGTCTACAATATACCTGACTGGTCTGCAATATACCTGACTGGTCTACAATATACCTGACTGGTCTTCTGACTGGTCTACAAGATACCTGACTGGTCTACAAGATACCTGACTGGTCTGTATTGTCTACAAGTCTGACTGGTCAACAAATCCTGATTCAGCAAGATACCTGACTGGTCTGTATTGTCTAGATACCTGAATCAGGATACCTGACTGGTCTACAAGATACCTGAGATCTGGTCCACTGGTCTGGGAGAGTGTCTACAAGATACCTGACTGTCTACAAAACTGGTCTGTATTGTCTGAGGTCTGGTCTACAAGATACCTGACTGGTCTGTGTTGTCACCTGACTGGTCTACAAGAAGAGTCTGTATTGTCTACAAGATACCTGACTGGTCTGTATTGACAACTGGTCTGTTTTGTCTACACTGGTCTGTATTGTCTACAAGATACCTAACTGGTCTGTATTGTCTACAAGATACCTAGATCTCCAGGAAGACTGGTCTGTATTGTCTAAGATACCTTTGACTACAAAACCCCCTGGACGGTAGATCTCCAGGAAGAGGGTTGACTGACAACCTGACAGGACAGTAGATCTCCAGGAAGAGGGTTTGACTACAAAACCCCCAGGATGGTAGATCTCCAGGAAACCCTTTTCCTGGAGTTGGACTGACAACCTACAGAACAGTAGATCTCCAGGAAGAGGGTTGGACTGAAAACCCCCAGGATGGTAGATCTCCAGGAAGAGGGTTGGACTGACAACCTACAGGACAGTAGATCTCCAGGAAGAGGGATCTTTGGACTGAACCTACAGGAAGGTAGATCTCCAGGAAGAGGGTTTGACTGAACCTACAGGAAGGTAGATCTCCAGGAAGAGGGTTTGACTGAACCTACAGGAAGGTAGATCTCCAGGAAGTGGGTTTGACTGAACCTACAGGAAGGTAGATCTCCAGGAAGTGGGTTTGACTGAACCTACAGGAAGGTAGATCTCCAGGAAGTGGGTTTGACTGAACCTACAGGAAGGTAGATCTCCAGGAAGTGGGTTTGACTGAACCTACAGGAAGGTAGATCTCCAGGAAGAGGGTGGGCTGAAAACCTGAACCCAGGACAGTAGATCTCCAGGAAGAGGGTGGGCTGAACCTACAGGAAGGTAGATCTCCAGGAAGAGGGTGGGCTGAAAACCCCCCAGGACAGTAGATCTCCAGGAAGAGGGTGGGCTGAACCTACAGGAAGGTAGATCTCCAGGAAGAGGGTGGGCTGAAAACCCCCAGGACAGTAGATCTGAAAACCCCCCAGGAAGTAGATCTCCAGGGAGGGTTGGGCTGAAAACCCCAGGACAGTAGATCTCCAGGAAGAGGGTTGGACTGAAAACCTACAGGACAGTAGATCTCCAGGAAGTGGGTTGGTCTGTAAACCCCCCAGGACAGTAGATCTCCAGGAAGAGGGTTTGACTGAAAACCCACAGGACAGTAGATCTCCAGGAAGTGGGTTGGACTGAAAACCCCCCAGGATGGTAGATCTCCAGGAAGTGGGTTGGTCTGTAAACCCCCCAGGACAGTAGATCTCCAGGAAGAGGGTTTGACTGAAAACCCACAGGACAGTAGATCTCCAGGAAGAGGGTTGGACTGAAAACCTACAGGACGGTAGATCTCCATAGGAACAATGGTTTAACTGGTCTAGGAACAGTGGGTTAACTGGTCTAGGAACAGTGGGGTTAACCGGTCTAGGAACAGTGGGTTAACTGGCCTAGGAACTGTGGGTTAACTGCCTTGTTCAGGTGCAGAACAACAGATTTTTACCTTGTCAGCTCGGGGATTTTTACCTTGTCAGCTCGGAGGCAGGCCAACCACTAGGGTACCTGAGGCAGGCCATGTACAAGGGGTACGAGGCAGGCCATGTAAGGGGGTACGAGGCAGGCCATGTACAGGGGTACGAGGCAGGCCATGTACAGGGGCACGAGGCAGGCCATGTACAGGGGTACGAGGCAGGCCATGTACAGGGTACGAGGCAGGCCATGTACAGGGGTACGAGGTAGGCCATGTATAGGGGTACGAGGCAGGCCATGTTTAGGGGTACGAGGTAGGAGGCCATGTACAGGGGTACGAGGTAGGACATGTACAGGGGTACGGGTAGGACCATGTACAGGGGTATGAGGCAGGCCATGTAAAGGGGTACGAGGTAGGCCATGTATAGGGGTACGAGGTAGGCCATGTAAGGGGTACGAGGTAGGACATGTACAGGGTAAAGGCAACATGAGGTAGGCCATGTATAGGGGTACGAGGCAGGCCATGTACAGGGGTACGAGGTAGGACATGGACAGGGTACGAGATAGGACATGTACAGGGGTACGAGGTAGGACATGTACAGGGGTACGAGGCAGGCCATGTACAGGTACGACAGGACATGTACAGGGGTACGAGGCAGGACATGGACAGGGGTACGAGGCAGGCCATGACAGGGGTACGAGGCAGGCCATGTACAGGGGCACGAGGTAGGACATGTACAGGGGTACGAGGTAGGACATGTACAGGGGCACGAGGTAGGACATGTACAGGGGTCACGAGGTAGGCCATGTGACAGGGGTACGAGGTAGGCCATAAGGGGTACGAGGTAGGCCATGTATAGGGGTACGAGGTAGGACATGTACGGGGTACGAGGTAGGACATGTACAGGGGTACGAGGTAGGCCATGTACAGGGGTACGAGGTAGGACATGTACAGGGGTACGAGGTAGGACATGTACAGGGGTACGAGGTAGGACATGATACAGTGACCTTCTTAAAATATTCAGGACTTTTTTCAGATACAGTTGCAGCTTTAAAATGAATCAAATGTTTTTTCCACCCCATCATCAATTTACACACTAACCCATTGATCACAATTTTGACATCACAATACACCATAATGACATCATGTTGCATAAAGACATCACAATACCCCATAATGACATCACAATACCCCATAATGACATCACAATACACCATAATGACATCACGATACCCCATAAAGACATCACAATACCCCATAATGACATCACAATACACCATAATGACATCACAATACCCCATAAAGACATCACAATACCCCATAATGACATCACAATACCCCATAATGACATCACAATACCCCATAATGACATCATAATACCCCATAAAGACATCACAATACGCCATAATGACATCACAATACCCCATAAAGACATCACAATACGCCATAAAGACATCACAATACCCCATAATGACATCACAATACCCCATAAAGACATCACAATACGCCATAATGACATCACAATACCCCATAAAGACATCACAATACCCCATAATGACATCACAATACCCCATAAAGACATCACAATACCCCATAATGAAATAATGACATAATGACATCACAATACATCACCATAATGACATCGCAATACACCATAAAGACATCACACCCCATAATGACATCACAATACACCATAATGACATCACATAATACCCCCATAATGACAAAGCAAAAACAGGTTTTTAGAAATATTTATTACATTTATTAAAAATAAAAACTGATGTCATATTTACATAAGTATTTAACTTTATTGAAGCGCCTTTGGCAGTAATTACAGTCTTGAGTTTTGTTGGGTATGACGCTACAAGCTTGACACACCTGTATTTGGGGAGTTTCTCCCTTTGTTCTCTGCAGATCCTCTCAAGCTCTGTCAGGATGGATGGGGGGAGCGTTGCTGCACAGCTGTTTTCTGGTCTCTCCAGAGATGTTCGATTGGGTTCAAGTCCGGGCTCTGGCTGGGCCACTCAAGGACATTCAGAGACTTGTCCCGAAGCCCCTCCTGCGTTGTCTTGGCTGTGTGCTTAGGGCCGTTGTCCTGTTGGAAGGTGACACTTCGTTCCAGTCTGAGGTCCTGACCTGCTCCATAACGCTTTTCAGCAAGGATCTCTGTACTTTGCTCTGTTCCTTTTTGACTAGTCCTGACTAGTCTCCCAGTCCCTGCCTCTGAAAAACATCCCCACAGAATGATGCTGCCACCACTATGCTTCACTGTAGAGAATCTTAGTAGTTCCACTATATAGGGAATAGGGCTCTGGTCTATAGTAGTACCACTATATAGGGAATAGGGCTCTGGTCTATAGTAGTACCACTATATAGGGAATAGGGCTCTGGTCTATAGTAGTACCACTATATAGGGAATAGGGCATTGGTCTATAGTAGTACCACTATATAGGGAATAGGGCTCTGGTCTATAGTAGTACCACTACATAGGGAATAGGGCTCTGGTCTATAGTAGTACCACTATATAGGGAATAGGGCATTGGTCTATAGTAGTACCACTATATAGGGAATAGGGCTCTGGTCTATAGTAGTACCACTATAGGAATAGGGAATAGGGCTCTGGTCTATAGTAGTACCACTATATAGGAATAGGGCTCTGGTCTATAGTAGTACCATTATATAGGGAATAGGGCTCTGGTCTATAGTAGTACCACTATATAGGGAATAGGGCTCTGGTCTATAGTAGTACCACTATATAGGGAATAGGGCTCTGGTCTATAGTAGTACCACTATATAGGGAATAGGGCTCTGGTCTATAGTAGTACCACTATATAGGGAATAGGGCTCTGGTCTATAGTATTACCACTATATAGGGAATAGGGCTCTGGTCTATAGTAGTACCACTATATAGGGAATAGGGCTCTGGTTTATAGTAGTACCACTATATAGGGAATAGGGCTCTGGTCTATAGTAGTACCACTATATAGGGAATAGGGCTCTGGTCTATAGTAGTACCACTATATAGGGAATAGGGCTCTGGTCTATAGTAGTACCACTATATAGGGAATAGGGCTCTGGTCTATAGTAGTACCACTATATAGGGAATAGGGCTCTGGTCTATAGTAGTACCACTATATAGGGAATAGGGCTCTGGTCTATAGTAGTACCACTATATAGGGAATAGGGCTCTGGTCTATAGTAGTACCACTATATAGGCAATAGGGCTCTGGTCTATAGTAGTACCACTATATAGGGAATAGGGCCCTGGTCTATAGTAGTACCACTATATAGGCAATAGGGCTCTGGTCTATAGTAGTACCACTATATAGGGAATAGGGCCCTGGTCTATAGTAGTACCACTATATAGGGAATAGGGCTCTGGTCTATAGTAGTACCACTATATAGGGAATAGGGCTCTGGTCTATAGTAGTACCACTATATAGGGAATAGGGCTCTGGTCTATAGTAGTACCACTATATAGGGAATAGGGCCCTGGTCTATAGTAGTACCACTATATAGGGAATAGGGCCCTGGTCTATAGTAGTACCACTATATATAGGAATAGGGTCCTGGTCTATAGTAGTACCACTATATAGGGAATAGGGCTCTGGTCTATAGTAGTACCACTATATAGGGAATAGGGCTCTGGTCTATAGTAGTACCACTATATAGGGAATAGGGCTCTGGTCTATAGTAGTACCACTATATAGGGAATAGGGCTCTGGTCTATAGTAGTATCACTATATAGGGAATAGGGCTCTGGTCTATAGTAGTACCACTATATAGGGAATAGGGCTCTGGTCTATAGTAGTACCACTATATAGGGAATAGGGCTCTGGTCTATAGTAGTACCACTATATAGGGAATAGGGCTCTGGTCTATAGTAGTACCACTATATAGGGAATAGGGCTCTGGTCTATAGTAGTACCACTATATAGGGAATAGGGCTCTGGTCTATAGTAGTACCACTATATAGGAATAGGGCTCTGGTCTATAGTAGTATCACTATATAGAGAATAGGGCTCTGGTCTATAGTAGTACCACTATATAGGGAATAGGGCTCTGGTCTATAGTAGTATCACTATATAGGGAATAGGGCTCTGGTCTATAGTAGTATCACTATATAGAGAATAGGGCTCTGGTCTATAGTAGTACCACTATATAGGGAATAGGGCTCTGGTCTATAGTAGTACCACTATATAGGCAATAGGTTACACCACCTGTGAAGCTTGGTTCCTCCCCAGGTGTATTTATACAGTCATCAACCCACTGCCAGTAATGAGAGGAGGGAGAACAGCCTCTAAGCTTTTGGCACATATCTGTCAGTGGAATGGTTTCAGGCACGTACAGGTAGATGACTAGATACACGACCCGTGGAGCCCGTCTCCCTCCGCCTTGATACATTTCAGACAGTCAACCCTTTCTACTCCTCTCACGCCCACTGTCAGCCAACCACACTGATGTTCTGTTGCCACATATCTGTCAGTAGACTCGTGGTTGGTTTCAGGTTGGGCACACGGTCAGAGAGGAGGAGGAGGAGGAGGAGGAGGAAAGCTACTGTTTACACAGGCGCTGCTCTCTACCCTCATGGTGTTGTGTAATTGTGTAAATTCCCGCTTGTATGAAAAGACAAGAGGCACAGGAGATGCCAACTGGCGCAGAAGATGCCAACTGGCGCAGGGGGCTTTTTCCTCTTCCACCCACCTGTCCTGCAGCAGCAGCTTACCAGTACTAATGCTTTACCTGAGAACATCAGGTACCTTCTATGTCCCAAATGACACCCTATTCCCTATATAGTACACTACTATAGACCTGAGCCCTATTCCCTATATAGTGGTACTACTATAGACCAGAGCCCTATTCCCTATATAGTGGTACTACTATAGACCAGAGCCCTATTCCCTATATAGTGGTTCTACTATAGACCAGAGCCCTATTCCCTATATAGTGCACTACTTTAGACCAGAGCCCTATTCCCTATATAGTGGTACTACTTTAGACCAGAGCCCTATTCCCTATATAGTGGTACTACTATAGACCAGAGCCCTATTCCCTATATAGTGGTACTACTATAGACCAGAGCCCTATTCCCTATATAGTGGTACTACTATAGACCAGAGCCCTATTCCCTATATAGTGGTACTACTATAGACCAGAGCCCTATTCCCTATATAGTGGTACTACTTTAGACCAGAGCCCTATTCCCTATATAGTGCACTACTTTAGACCAGAGCCCTATTCCCTATATAGTGGTACTACTATAGACCAGAGCCCTATTCCCTATATAGTGGTACTACTGTAGACCAGAGCCCTATTCCCTATATAGTGCACTACTTTAGACCAGAGCGATATTCCCTATATAGTGGTACTACTCTAGACCAGAGCCCTATTCCCTATATGGTGCACTAATTTAGATCAGAGCCCTATTCCCTATATAGTGGTACTACTATAGACCAGAGCCCTATTCCCTATATAGTGGTACTACTATAGACCAGAGCCCTATTCCCTATATAGTACACTACTATAGACCAGAGCCCTATTCCCTATATAGTGGTACTACTATAGACCAGAGCCCTATGGAACCCTATTCCCTATATAGTGCACTATTTAGACCAGGACCCTATGGAACCCTATTCCCTATATAGTGCACTACTTTTGACCAGAACCCTATTCCCTATGTAGTGCACTACTTTTGTTCAGGGCCCAAAAGAAATAGGGTGCGATTTAGGACACCCAGAGCCCTTCTTCCCCTGGTCCCGTCAGCACCCTGCAGTTGGATCTTTCCTCCTTTGTGATGTCATAGAGAATAAAGTGTGTCCTCATTACAACAGTTTAATTACTGGGCACCAACAGGCTCGGTCCATTTAGATTGACATGGTCACAATGGCCTCCGAAACCGGGTCTGGTAGGATTGATATGAATTAAGAGTTACAATGATACCGTATCTGAGTTGGCCGGGCCTCGAAAGGACCAAAGACTTTGTTTTCCTTGCTTCAAATCAAATATCATTTGGCTGAGGTGAAGGCCTGGGTTGATTAAATCAAATATCATTTGGCTGAGGTGAAGGCCTGGGTTGATCAAATCAATTATCATTTGGCTGAGGTGAAGGCCTGGGTTGATCAAATCAATTATCATTTGGCTGAGGTGAAGGCCTGGGTTGATCAAATCAAATTGTATTGGTCACATACACATGGTTAGCAGATGTTAATGCGAGTGTAGCGAAATGTTCCAGCAATGCAGTAATAACCAACGAGTAATCTAACCTAACAATTCCTAACAATGGGGAGACATCACCATGACTGGTTACAAGTTCTGGGTTGATTAGAGCTGGCTGTGGGACATTTGGAGGGGGGGGGGGACATCACCATGACTGGTTACAAGTTCTGGGTTGATTAGAGCTGGCTGTGATTGACCGTCATCTTGAACTTCTTCCATTTTCTAATAATTGCGCCAACAGTCGTTGCTTTCTCACCAAGCTGCTTGCCTATTGTCCTGTAGCCCATCCCACCCTTCTGCAGGTCTACAATTTTATCCCTGATGTCCTTACACAGCCCTCTGGTCTTGGCCATTGTGGAGAGGTTGGAGTCTGTTTGATTGAGTGTGTGGACAGGTGTCTTTTATACAGGTAACGAGTTCAAACAGGTGCAGTTAATACAGGTAATGAGTGGAGAACAGGAGGGCTTCTTAAAGAAAAACTAACAGGTCTGTGAGAGCCGGAATTCTTACTGGTTGGTAGGTGATCAAATACTTATGTCATGCAATAAAATACAAATTAATTACTTAAAAATCATACAATGTGATTTTCTGGATTTTTGTTTTAGATTCCGACTCTCACCGTTGAAGTGTACCTATGATAAAAAATTACAGACCTCTACATGCTTTGTAAGTAGGAAAACCTGCAAAATCGGCCGTGTATCAAATACTTGTTCTCCCCACTGTACTTGAAGAAGCAATTTAAACTAGACTTCACAGCATCAAACCGCTCATTCACCGACATCAAATGACTTCTTAGTTCCAGTTTGAGGTAAACATGTATCTATGTATAAGGCCCAATAAGGAATAGCAACATTGAGCTACAGAACGCATGTGCTACATCATGTTCTACAATCATCCAGAGTTCTATATTAGTAGATTGAAATAAAAAATAAAAATACAATGAGGATGCAGTTATAGCAAAGGATCACATTGAGTTAGTGTCTCTATCAGTATTTCCTGCGCAACGGCAAAAAAAACACAACTGTAAAAAAACATAACCCCAGAACCACAAGGTTCCTTACAAGAGCCAGGCCTCTAAGTTTATGTTAGCCAGAGGCCGAATGTCCCAAACGGAACCCTATTCCCTACATAGTGCACTACTTTAGACCGCTGAGGTAAAAAATAGGGCACTAAATAGGGAACAGGGGTGCCAGTTGATACGTGTGCCAGAGCAGTTTCCGCCAACCCTGGGTTTTTATTATGGAATGTCATCTACATTTCACAAACAGACGTTTTAAAGAGGCCCGACGCTGATATGTAATGGAACCAGGATTCTGCCTGTTAGGACTACAAATCCCACCAATTAGTGGTTAAGGAAGGATACAGGGCTGAGTCAGACACATGCCTTTGGTTTGCATGGTGATACTGGGAAACGTGGTTCCAGCAGGTCCTGTTCCCAGAATGCTGTCTGTCTGTCTGTGTGGTGAAACCTTAACGGACAGTGTTTCTCAGTACTGTACCCAGAATGCTGTCTGTCTGTCTGTGTGGTGAAGCCTTAACGGACAGTGTTTCTCAGTCCTGTTCCCAGAATGCTGTCTGTTTGTCTGTGTGGTGAAGCCTTAACGGACAGTGTTTCTCAGTCCTGTACCCAGAATGCTGTCTGTCTCTCTGTGTGGTGAAGCCTTAACGGACAGTGTTTCTCAGTCCTGTACCCAGAATGCTGTCTGTCTCTCTGTGTGGTGAAGCCTTAACGGACAGTGTTTCTCAGTCCTGTACCCAGAATGCTGTCTGTCTGTCTGTGTGGTGAAGCCTTAACGGACAGTGTTTCTCAGTCCTGTACCCAGAATGCTGTCTGTCTGTGTGGTGAAGCCTTAACGGACAGTGTTTCTCAGTCCTGTACCCAGAATGCTGTCTCTCTGTGTGGTGAGTCCTGTTCCCAGAATGCTGTCTGTCTGTGTGGTAACGGACAGTGTTTCTCAGTCCTGTACCCAGAATGCTGTCTGTCTGTGTGGTGAAGCCATATGAAGACGTGTTTCTCAACCTCATGTCTCTTTACTGAAGTAGCAGAATTGGTATAGTAGTGAACTACGTTAACGTGTGTAACGATCCCCTTCGTCTGATGAATAGTAGTCAAGATTGGACCAAAACGCAGCATTGTAAGTGTCCGTGTTAATTTTATTTTAACTCAGAACACTAAGACAAAATTACACCGCTGGTGGTGGCTCTGGTGCAGGACGTCAGACCCCACTCCGCCAGAGTCTTGGCCCACTTAGGTGGCGCCTCTGGAGTGGCGACCCTCCGTCCGACCCCGAACTGGGGTCCCTCCAGTGGGTGAAATAGGAGGGAGACTCTGACGGCCGTCCGGACAGAATGGCGGGAGACCTGGCGGCTCCGGTGTTTGATGGGCGACTCTGAATGGCTCTTTGAAGTGAAGAAGGCGTGACTCTGGCGGCTCATGTCTCTTGGGCTCCGGAGTGATGGGCGATAGTCTGGCAGCTCCGGAGTGAACGATCCCCTTCGCTCCGGGTGAATAGTCTGGCAAGCTCCGGACCAAAAGGGCGACTCTGGCGGCTCCGGAATTTTTATTTTAAGGCGACTCTGGTGGCTCCGGACTGGTGGCGGCTCCGGAGTGAATGGCAGCTCTGGCGGCTCCAGAGTGGAGTGGCGGCTCCAGAGTGAAGGGCCCCACTCCGGCTCTGGAGTGAACTTAGGCGATTCTGGTGGCTCCGGAGTGAAGGGCCCTCCAGGCGGCTCCGGAGTGAAGGGAGACTCTGGTGGCTCCGGAGTGAAGGGCGGCTCTGGCGGCTCCGGAGTGAAGGGGGCGGCTCTGGCGGCTCCGGAGTGAAGGGCGACTCTGGCTCGGGCTCCGGAGTGAAGGGCAGCTCTGGCGGCCCGGAGTGAAGGGCGATTCTGGCGGCTCCGGAGTGAAGGGCGATTCTGGCGGCTGGTCCGGGAGTGAAGGGCGACTCTGGCGGCTCCGGAGTGAAGGGCGACTCTGGCGGCTCCGGAGTGATGGGCGATTCTGGCGGCTCCGGAGTGACGGGTGACTTTGGCGGCTCCGGAGTGAAGGGCGACTCTGGTGGCTCCGGAGTGACGGGCGGCTCTGGCAGCTCTGGATTGGAACTAAGGTCAGGACGTGACATCATGATAGGTAACCTTGGCAATTTGACTCAGTACTTTTCCTTTTAACCCTTAGCCTACAATATCCGCGGTCCAGCGGACATCTAAGTAACGTAATAAAAAAATACCCTGGTCTGTTTAAGCTGGAGATATCTACATGGGCTGTATCTCAATCCACTGTATCCTTTGATACCTCCCTTCCTCATTGCGGTGGGCTGTATCTCAATCCACCGTATCCTTTGATATCTCCCTTCCTCATTGCGGTGGGCTGTATCTCAATCCACCGCATCCTTTGATATCTCCCTTCCTCATTGCGATGGGCTTTATCTCAATCCACAATATCCTTTGATATCTCCCTTCCTCATTGCTGTGGGCTGTATCTCAATCCACTGTATCCTTTGATATCTCCCTTCCTCATTGCGGTGGGCTGTATCTCAATCCACTGTATCCTTTGATATCTCCCTTCCTCATTGCGGTGGGCTGTATCTCAATCCACTGTATCCTTTGATATCTCCCTTCCTCATTGCGGTGAAAGGTGTTAGAACCAGAGCGGTGTTTTGTCAGAACATGAGACATCCCGAAAATGTATGTTCTCAGGAAAAAAAGTCTGTTTTTTTTTTATCTACAAACTATTATTTTTACTCTATGGAAAAAAATGAGACTCTCACGAACTCGATGTTGTTCTCCGTTTTGCACTAGGATGCCCACAAGCCTCAGAATACAGCTGATCTGCCAACTTCTCTCTCTGTAACGTCCGAACAGTTTGGGCTACACACTAATACGACCCCTCTGTGGAATGGTGACTCTCTCACCATGATGTTCTTCTTGTGGGACAACCACAAGCCTCACAAGACTCGTCTGAAGGGCCCCGGGACCAGTTTTTTATTTAAATCATGGAAATACTATATATATGGAGATAGTTCTATAGACAAGGAGTACTTCTGAGAAATTCCACAGAAAATTGCACAAAAAAAAACAATTTGTGGAAGAACTGTGCAGATGCAATTACGATCAAATCTCTCTCAAGTTTTTAATGTGACCACGTTTTTTCAAAAAATCTCTTAATTAAATATCTGCTCCAAATTAAGATTCAAAGCTGTCTGCAGAAAGAATGGTGTGTCAAATATGACACGGAACCTTGCGTTAGAAACAATCTGTTTCGGTTATTGAACTACATTAAGTGAATTAGATTACACCCGCTAACGGATTTACGGTAACAGAATTACATCACGGGTCCCTAATCTGCACTACACAGAAATGCATAATTATGGATATGAATGTCATCCTCATGTTTCACAAGTTTGGACATCACAGTGCAGCACAGTAGAGCAGAACACAGTAGAGCAGAACAGAGTAGAGTAGAACACAGTAGAGTAGAGTAGAACACAGTAGAGTAGAGTAGAACACAGTAGAGTAGAACAAAGTAGAACACAGTAGAGTACAGTAGAACAAAGTAGAACACAGTAGAGTACAGTAGAACACAGTAGAGTAGAGTATAACACATTAAATCACAGTATAGTTCAGTAGAGTAGAGTAGAGAACAGTAGAGTACAGTAGAGTAGAGCACAGTAGAGTTCAGTAGAGTAGAGTAGAACACATTAGAACACAGTAGAGTAGAAATCAGTAGAGTAGATTAGAGAACAGTAGAGTAGAACACAGTAGAGTAGAACACAGTAGAGTACAGAGAACAATAGAGTAGAGTAAAACACATTAGAACACAGTAGAGTAGAACACAGTAGAGTAGAAATCAGTAGAGTAGAGTAGAGACACAGTAGAGTAGAACACAGTACAGTAGTAGAGTAGAAACAGTAGAGTACAGTAGAGTAGAAATCAGTAGAGTTCAGTAGTAGAGGAGAACACAGTATAGTAGAGTAGAACACAGTAGAGTACAGTAGAGTAGAGAACACAGTAGAGTTCAGTAGAGTAGATAGAACACAGAGTACAGTAGAACACAGTAGAGTAGAAATCAGTAGATTAGAGAACACAGTAGAGTAGAACACAGTATAGTTCAGTAGAGTACAGTAGAACACAGTAGAGTAGAGTATAACACATTAAATCACAGTATAGTTCATTAGAGTAGAGTAGAGTAGAACACAGAGTAGAAAACACAGTAGAGTAGACAGTAGAGTAGAACATAGTAGAGCACAGTAGAGTTCAGTAGAGTAGAGTAGAACACAGTAGAGTAGAAATCAGTAGATTAGAGAACAGTAGAGGAGAACACAGTATAGTTCATTAGAGTAGAGTAGAACACAGTAGAGTAGAACACAGTATAGTAGAACATAGTAGAGTTCAGTGGAGTAGAACATAGTAGAGTACAGTGTAGTTCATTAGAGTAGAGTAGAACACAGTAGAGTAGAGTCAAACACAGTAGAGTAGAACACAGTAGAGTAGAACATAGTAGAGTACAGTAGAGTAGAACACAGTAGAGTCGAACACAGTAGAGTAGAACACAGTAGAGTAGAACATAGTAGAGTTCAGTGGAGTTGAACATAGTAGAGTACAGTAGAGTCGAACACAGTAGAGTAGAAGACAGTAGAGTAGAACACAGTAAGAGTAGAACATAGTAGAGTAGAGTTCAGTAGAGTAGAACACAGTAGAGTAGAATACAGTAGAGTACAGAACAGTAGAGTACAACATAGCAGAGTACAGTAGAATATACTGTACTTGCCTTTACTGTACTGAGCTACTGTGGTGTAATCTACTGTGCTCTACTCACTGTTACATGTATATAGGTTACCGTAGTTACATGTATTTACAGTAGGTTACAGTAGTTACATGTATTTACAGTAGGTTACAGTAGTTACATGTATTTACAATAGGTTACATGTATATACAGTAGGTTACCGTAATTTACATGTATATAGGTTACCATAGTTACATGTATATAGGTTACCGTAGGTACTTGTATATAAGTTATCGTAGTTACATGTATATAGGTTACCATAGTTACATGTATATAGGTTACCATAGTTACATGTATGTAGGTTACCATAGTTACATGTATATAGGTTACCATAGTTACATGTATATAGGTTACCATAGTTACATGTATATAGGTTACCATAGTTACATGTATATATGTTACCATAGTTACATGTATATAGGTTACCATAGTTACATGTATATAGGTTACCATAGTTACATGTATATAGGTTACCATAGTTACATGTATATAGGTTACCATAGTTACATGTATATAGGTTACCATAGTTACATGTATATAGGTTACCATAGTTACATGTATATAGTTACATGTTATATATATAGGTTACCATAGTTACATGTATATAGGTTACCATAGTTACATGTATATAGGTTACCATAGTTACATGTATATAGGTTACCGTAGTTACATGTATATAGGTTACCATAGTTACATGTATATACAGTACTGTGAAAAAGTATTTTCCCCTTTATAATTTTCTCTACTTTTCCATATTTTGATTCTAAACATTATCAGATCTTCAACTAAAACCTAATATTAGATAAAGGGAACCTGAGTGAACAAATACCACAACAATTCCATACTTATTTAATTTATTTAATAAACAAAGTTATGCGACACCAAATGTCCCCTGTGTGAAAAAGTAATTTCCCCACTTACACAAACTAGCCTTTAGCTGCAATGACTCAAAAACAAACACTTCCTGTAGTTGTTGATCCGTCTCTCATGTCGCTGTGGAGGAATTTTGGCCCACACTTCCATGCAGAGCTGCTTTAACTCAGAAACATTTTGTGGGTTTTCAAAACATGAGCTGAGCTTTTCAAGTCCGGCCACAACATCTCAATAAAAATAAATGTTGTTGCCATTTTCATGTAGACTTGATTGTATGTTTTGGATCATTGTCTTGCTGCATGACCCAGCTGCTGTTCAGCGTCAGCTCACAGACAGATGGGCCTGACATTCTCCTGTACAACACACTGACACAGAGCAGAATTCATGGTTTCTTCTATTAAGGCAAGTCGTCCAGGGCCTGATGCAGCAAAGCATCCCAAAACCATCCCACTACCACCATCATGCTTGACCGTCGTTCTAAGGTTCTTACTGTAGAATGCAGTGTTTGGTTTTCAACCAGGGCATGATGTGACCCATACCGAACCAGGGCATGATGTGACTCATACCGAACCAGGGCATGATGTGACCCGTACCGAACCAGGGCATAATGTGACCCATACCGAACCAGGGCATAATGGGACCCGTACCGAACCAGGGCATAATGGGACCCATACCGAACCAGGGCATAATGTGACCCATACCGAACCAGGGCATAATGGGACCCATACCGAACCAGGGCATGATGTGACCCATACCGAACCAGGGCATGATGTGACCCATACCGAACCAGGGCATAATGTGACCCATACCGAACCAGGGCATAATGGGACCCATACCGAACCAGGGCATAATGTGACCCATACCGAACCAGGGCATAATGGGACCCATACCGAACCAGGCATGATGTGACCAAACCGAACCAGGGCATAATGGGACCCATACCGAACCAGGGCATGATGGGACCCATACCGAACCAGGGCATGATGTGACCCATACCGAACCAGGGCATGATGGGACCCATACCCAGGGCATAAACCAGGGCATGATGGGACCCATACCGAACCAGGGCATAATGTGACCCATACCGAACCAGGGCATAATGTGACCCATACCGAACCAGGGCATGATGTGACCCATACCGAACCAGGGCATGATGGGACCCATACCGAACCAGGGCATAATGGGACCCGTACCGAACCAGGGCATAATGGGACCCATACCGAACCAGGGCATAATGTGACCCATACCGAACCAGGGCATGATGGGACCCATACCGAACCAGGGCATAATGGGACCCATACCGAACCAGGGCATAATGGGACCCATACCGAACCAGGGCATGATGGGACCCATACCGAACCAGGGCATAATGGGACCCATACCGAACCAGGGCATGATGGGACCCATACCGAACCAGGGCATGATGGGACCCATACCGAACCAGGGCATAATGGGACCCATACCGAACCAGGGCACGATGTGACCCATACCGAGCCAGGGCATAATGGGACCTATACCGAACCAGGGCATGATGTGACCCATACCGAACCAGGGCATGATGTGACCCATACCGAACCAGGGCATGATGTGACCCATACCGAACCAGGGCATGATGTGACCCATACCGAACCAGGGCATGATGTGACCCATACCGAACCAGGGCATGATGTGACCCATACCGAACCAGGGCATGATGTGACCCATACCGAACCAGGGCATGATGGGACCATACCTAACCAGGGCATGATGGGACCCATACCGAACCAGGGCATGATGTGACCCATACCGAACCAGGGCATGATGGGACCCATACCGAACCAGGGCATGATGGGACCCATACCGAACCAGGGCATGATGGGACCCATACCGAACCAGGGCATGATGGGACCCATACCGAACCAGGGCATGATGGGACCCATACCGAACCAGGGCATGATGGGACCCATACCGAACCAGGGCATGATGGGACCCATACCGAACCAGGGCATGATGGGACCCATACCTAACCAGGCATGATGGGACCCATACCGAACCAGGGCATGATGGACCCATACCGAACCAGGGCATGATGTGACCCATACCCAACCAGGGAAATGTGATCCATACCAACCAGGGCATAATGGGACCCATACCCAACCAGGGCATGATGTGACCCATGGGAGCCAGGGCATAATGGGACCTATACCGAACCAGGGCATGGACCCATACCGGGAGCCAGGGCATTGTGACCCATACCTAACCAGGGCACATACAAATGCATAATTCTATACCGAACCAGGGCAGTGATTTCTAGAGTGTGATGCGATGCCATGTGTGGCCCAGCGGACGAGGAGGACGGGGGGGGGGATTTCAGAGAGTTCGAGTGCCAGAGAGTCTTACACCATCAGCTTTCCCTGGTGATTTGTGAGTCCAACCAGTCTCTCTCTCTCTCTCTCTGTCACGACGCGTTCCCACAGCAAACAACGGTTCAGCTGTCCTCCAGTCCTCATCCTTCATCACCCAGCCCAGTATCAGACTGAAAACATCATCCCGGAAAGTTTTTACCAAAAAGGTCAAATG
The DNA here is from genome assembly GCF_036934945.1 of Oncorhynchus masou masou. NCBI lineage: Eukaryota > Metazoa > Chordata > Actinopteri > Salmoniformes > Salmonidae > Oncorhynchus > Oncorhynchus masou. The sequence continues at coordinate 53,403 of NW_027003488.1, forward strand.
TCAGTCAGTTGAGCAGCAGCTGGGGAGGGTCAGGGTCAGAGTTGAGCTTTCTCAATACATTGCAGACCAGGTCAGGGTCAGGTTAGTGGGTCAGGTCAGGGTCAGGGGTTGAGCTTGGAGGGACATGACGCATGAAGCGTGGGGTTAGGGTCAGGGTCAGAGTTGAGCTGGGAGTGGACATGAAGCGTGGGGTTAGGGTCAGGGTCAGAGTTGAGCTGGGAGTGGACATGAAGCGTGGGGTTAGGGTCAGGGTGGGGGTTAGCGTGGGGGTCAGGGTCAGAGTTGAGCTTGGAGTGGACATGAAGCGTGGTGTTAGGGTCAGGGTCAGAGTTGAGCTGGGAGTGGACATGACGCTTGGGGTTAGGGTCAGGGTCAGAGTTGAGCTGGGACTGGACATGACGCTTGGGGTTAGGGTCAGGGTCAGAGTTGAGCTGTTTTCTTCACAGTGTAAACCTGCACATGTCCATGAAGTGAACTCTTCACAGTGTAAACATGACCTGACCATTGAAGTGAACTCTTCACAGTGTCAGGGTCAGGGTTGACCATGTGAAGTGGAGTGTAAACCTGCACCTGACCATATGAGTGTACTCTTCACAGTTAAAACCCGGGCCACAGAGACAGGTGATACATTACTTGACACCTAGGGTCAGGGTCACAAGATCATGAGCTGGTAATATGACACAACAGCTGACAAAACTTGTCATTACCATGTCATAAAACTATCAGATACATCTTTTTGGACCTGTTGGGACATATATTGTGGGTTTTTTAGTGCAGGTGCAGGGTCAGACTTGAGCTGGGAGTGGATTGTATTTAATCGTGGGGTTAGGGTCATTGGGTCAGAGCTGGGCTTTGGGAGTTTGGACATGAAAGTTAAGGGGCGCCAAGGTCAGTTTTTGAGTTAAAAAAGTTTGAAATATCCAATAAATGTCGTTTTACTTCAGAGTTGTGTGGGACTTGTTGACATGATTCTTCACAAAAATACAGTTTTATATCTTAATGTTTGAGCCTGAAATGTGGCAAAAGTTGCAAAGTTAGGGGGTCAGGGTCAGGCACTGTATAAATTTTCCCATTGTACACAATAAATTGAGAAAACGTGGGATAGGGTCAGGGTCAAAAGGTCATGGGAGTAGACTATGATATCATGTTGGATCACCACAGGGTCCTTCAGCCTTCAACAGTCTAGGAAACACACCGCACACTTTCCCATGCTCTATTTCTCATGTTTCTAAGTTGACATTTAGATGTTGTTAGGGTCAGGGTCCTGTTGGGCTTGAGTGGACATGTGCGTTGGTGTTGTCCACTTCAAATGTTGAGTTGCTGCTACGTAAAGGGACATCCCGACCTTGCAGGGATACCCAAAGTTTACAGAAGTGAAACAGGATTGGTCCTAAATACATTCGATTCTAAAGTAGTGCACTACATCTGATCAGATTCCTGGGTCCATAGTGACATCTGATCAGATTCCTGGGGGTTAGGTCACAGGGTCAGAGTTGGTCTAAAGAGGCCCACATCTGATCAGATTCCTTGGTCAGGTGCACTACATCTGATCAGATTTGATCTAGGAGTGCACTCCATAATCAGATTCCTGGGTCAGGGTAGAGTTGAGCTGGGACTGGACATGATCAGATTCCTGGGTCTAAAGGTGCACAACATCTGATTCCTCTGTCAAAACTGCAGCTGGGAGTGGACATGTCAGTGTAGGGTCAGGGTCAGGGTCATCTGATCAGATTCCTGGGTCTAAAGTGACCTGAAGGCAATGGGTCAGGGTCAGATTTGAGCTTCTGAACAGTGTTAGGGGTCATTTATCACGAGAGAGCTGGGAGTGGACATGAAGGTGGGGATTAGGGGTATTTATCATCATTAGTCATGAAGGTGGGGTTAGGGTCATTGAGCTGGATGGACATGACACTGAGGGTCTGGAGAGAGTTTGCTGGGAGGGACATGAAAGCGTGGGCTTTTTGCACAGGTCAGGTCAGAGTTCAGTTTTGGACATGACGCTGGGGTTAGGGACAGGTCGAGTTGAGCTGGGGAGTGGACATGACGCTTGGGGTTGTGTCCCAGGGTCAGTTGATCTGATTCTGAACAAAAATACAGTTTTGGGATATCTTAATGTTAGTGAAGCCTGGTCAGAGTTGAGCAAAAGTTGACGCTGGGGTTCAAGGGGCAGAGTTGAGCTGGGAGTGGACAGGCACTGTATAAGGTCAGGGCCATTGAGCTGGGAGTGGACATGAAATTGAGAAAAACGCCAGCTACTGTGACAAGTTGAGCTGGGAGCAAAAAGTGTAGGGTCAGGGTCAGGGTCAGAGTTGAGCTGATATCATGTTGGTCAGGGTTGACACAGCTCCACAGTGTAAGCCTGCACTTGACAGTGTGAAGGAAACACACTTCACAGTGTAAACCTGCACCTGACCACGTGAAGTGCTCTATTTCACAGTATTCTATGTGTTGTCCTTTAGATGTTGTAAACCCGGTCCCACAGAGACGGTCCAGGTGATCATTACTTGACACCAGCGCGTAACACAAGATCATAACCACTTTGACAAACAGCTGACAAAACTTGTCATTACCATGTCATAAAACTATCACCTATTTTGACCTGTTGGGACATACCCAAATGTTTACAGTGCAGTCGTTTATACGGAGTTGAAACAGGTGGATTGTATTTATCATCCATTTAGGTCAACATTCGATCTCTAGAGATCCTCATCTGATCACTTCTGGAGTCTAGAGCTTGCTGCACTGAAAGATCAGATTCTGAATAAAGTAGTGCACGCCCATCTTTTCAGTTTTGATTTGTTAAAAAGTACATCTGAAATTCCTTGGTCTAAAAATGTAGTGCCCACTGATCATTCCTGGGTTAAAGTAGTCCTCCATCTGATCAGATTCCTGGTCAAAAAACTACATCTTTATATCTTTATGTTTGAAGCATCTGATCAGATGGGTCAAAAGTAGTCGCAAAGTCTGAAGATTCCTCTGTCTAAAGTAGTGCACACATCTATAGATTCCCGGGTCCCATTGTATCCAATAATTCCTGGGAAAAAGTGCACTACATGTGATCACATTCCTTAGCAAAAACGTACCATGGGGGATCAGTTTTCCTATGATATCATGTAGATCACCACACAGATTCCTGGGTCTAAAGTAGCACTCCATTCATCAGTCCTAGGAAACACACCGTGCATACACTGATCCCATGCTCTATTTCTCATGTTTCTCCATCTGATCAGATTCCTTTAGATGTTGTGAGGAGATTCCTGTTAAAGTCTCCTCCATCGATCAGATTCGTTGCGTCTAAATAGTTAACCACATTGATCAAATGTTGTCTAAAGTAGTGCACTCCATCTGATCAGGACTGGTCTAAAGCAGTGCACTACATCTGATCAGACCTCGTAAAGTAGTGCACTACATCTAAATTCCTGTTTACAGAGTCACTCGATAGTAGAAACAGATTTGGTCCTAAAATAACATCTTCGATTCCTGGGTCTAAAGTAGTGCACTCCATCTGATCAGATTCCTTGGTCTAAAGTAGTGCACTCCATCTGATCAGATTCCTGGGTCAAAGTAGGGCACTACATCTGATCAGATTCCTGGGTCTAAAGTAGTGCACTACATCTGATCAGATTCCTTGGTCTAAAGTAGTGCACTACATCTGATCAGATTCCTGGGTCTAAAGTAATGCACTACATCTGATCAGATTCCTTGGTCTAAAGTAGCACTCCATCTGATCAGATTCCTGGGCCCAAAGTAGTGCACTCCATCTGATCAGATTCCTGGGTCTAAAGTAGTGCACTACATATGATCAGATTCCTGGGTCTAAAGTAGCACTCCATCTGATCAGATTCCCTGGGTCTAAAATTCCTGGGTCTAAAGTAGCACTCCATCTGATCAGATTCCTGGGTCTAAAGTAGTGCACTACACCTGATCAGATTCCCTGGGTCTAAAGTAGTGCACTCCATCTGATCAGATTCCTGGGTCTAAAGTAGTGCACTACATCTGATCAGATTCCTGGGTCTAAGTAGTGCACTACATCTGATCAGATTCCTGGGTCTAAAGTAGTGCACTACATTTGATCAGATTCCTGGGTCTAAAGTAGTGCACTCCATATGATCAGATTCCTGGGTCTAAAGTAGTGCACTACATATGATCAGATTCCTGGGTCTAAAGTAGTGCACTACATCTGATCAGATTCCTCTGTCTAAAGTAGTGCACTCCATCTGATCAGATTCCTGGGTCTAAAGTAGTGCACTACATCTGATCAGATTCCAAGGTCTAAAGTAGTGCACTACATCTGATCAGATTCCTGGGTCTAAAGTAATGCACTACATCTGATCAGATTCCCCGGTCTAAAGTAGTGCACTACATCTGATCAGATTCCCGGGTTTAAAGTAGTGCACGACACAAGGAATAGAGTGCTGTTTAGGACTAAAGTAGTCTGGCCAACATAACTACTAACTATCAGATTCCTGCTCATAATGTAGTTGCACTACATATGATAAGATTCCTGATGTGTTACTGAAACCGTTAAAGTGTGCCCTCAATCAGAAAGGAGGACAAATAACAGACTTCATCAGAAAAGGTACTGAGAATTAGACATTCCTGAAATCCCTCCTTGTGGTCATTGGATCTATCCTGGGTCTACAAGTGAACATGACAGATTTAAGTGTCTAAAGTAGTGCACTACATCAACTCAAACACTCGGTCAAAGTTGCACTACATTTGATCAGATTCCCGGTTTAGATGAGTGAGCTTGTAAACGCTAAAGCAGCCCATTTGATCAGATGCCTCCTCAGTCTAAAGTAGTGCACTACATCAGATCTCTTTGCCTAAAGTACACTAAGCTGTATCAGAGGAGGGAAAGTAGAGCTACATCTGATCAGAGAGCCAGGTTTAAAGTAGAGCGAGAGAGCGAGAGAGCTGAGAGAGCGAGAGAGCTGGCCAACATAACTACTAAGAGCGATAGAGCGATGTTGCAGTACAGCGATCTGATGTGCGACAGAGAGCGTTGGGAACGCTGAGAATCAGAAAGGAGGACAAATAACAGACTTCAAGAAAAGGTACTGGAGAATTAGACATTCCTGGAAAGCTCCAGAGAGCTTGATCTATCCGGGAGAGAGTGAACATGACAGATGCTTAAGGATTTTTCCCATCAACTCAAACACTTTCAAAGTTTTCTAGACGTCATTTTGTTTAGATGAGAGAGCTTGTAAACGGAGCAGCCCCTTCACGTCTCTCAGTCCATTTACACCAGTTTGTATTCCATCTCTTTGCCTACTACACGAAGCTGTATCAGAGAGCGAAGGAGAGAGAGCGAAGGAGAGAGAGCGAAGGAGAGAGAGCGAAGGAGAGAGAGCGAAGGAGAGACAGAGAGAGACAGAGAGAGACAGAGAGAGACAGAGAGAGACAGAGAGAGACAGAGAGAGACAGAGAGAGACAGAGACAGACAGAGACAGACAGAGAGAGACAGAGAGAGACAGAGAGAGACAGAGAGAGACAGAGAGAGACAGAGAGAGACAGAGAGACAGAGAGACAGAGAGACAGAGAGACAGAGAGAGAGTGCCCACCTTTGCCCGAACTCTAAAGGACATCGCTCCTCAAACGTATCCCCAACACTTCACACAGGAGCAACAGATCAATAGACACCTTACCCAGACCAGCGAGACACCCTCCCAGACCTGCAGGACCCCCCTGGACCCACTTGTTGTGAGGACCCACGCCAAGAGGAATTACATCCAGACCACCGCACACCCAGACACATCCACACCCCCACCCCAACCAATCAACACCCCCACGTCAACCATGCCCACACCCCATTTAGGCCCCCTCAGATCAGACCCATACCACTCCTGCCCACCCCATGCACCCCACCCCGCAAAGAGGGCCTCAACATGGAAGCCACACATACGCCCAGGTAGTGAGCGGGCAAACAGTCCCAACCCCCACTCTCACACTCGCCTCTGCCAATGGCATGTACCAGATGCTCAGCAGGCTCTGCTCACACTTAGTGGTCTGAGGCCAAACCACGACCAACCACATTGGACACTTTTATGGAACAAAAGCCTTTACTATTTCATCCTGGAATATCCAAGGCCTGAGGTCATCTGCCTTTGGCCTGAAGAGCAGAAACCCGACTTCACCAAAGAAATCGGCAATACAGACATTGTCATCCTGCAAGAAACCTGGTATAGAGGAGACAGACCCACTGGATGCCCTCTAGGTTACAGAGAGCTGGTAGTCCCATCCACCAAAACTACCAGGTGTGAAACAGGAAGGGACTCAGGGGGTATGCTAATTTGGTATAGAGCAGACCTAACTCACTCCATTAAATTAATCAAAACAGGAACATTCTACATTTGGCTAGAAATCCAAAAAAGGAAATTATCCTAACAGAAAAAAATGTCCTCCTGTGTGCTACCTATATCCCCCCACTAGAATCCCTTATATTTTAATGAAGACAGCTTCTCCATCCTGGAGGGGGAAATCAATCATTTCCAGGCCCAGGGACATGTACTAGTCTGTGGCAACCTAAATGCCAGAACCGGACAAGAACCTGACACCCTCAGCACACAGGGGGACAAACACCTGCCTGGAGGTGACAGCATTCCCTCCCCCGTATGCCCCCCTAGGCACAACTATGACAACGTAACCAACACAAACGGGTCACAACTCCTGCAGCTCTGTCGCACGCTGGGTATGTACATAGTCAATGGTAGGCTTCGAGGGGACTCCAATGGTAGGTACACCTATAGCGCATCTCTTGGCAGTAGTACTGCAGGACTACTTTATCACTGACCTCAACCCAGAGTCTCTCAGAGCTTCACACAGTCAGCCCACTGACACCCCTATCAGACCACAGCAAAATCACAGTCTATTTAAACAGAGCAATACTCAATCATGAGGCATCAAAGTCAAAGGAACTGAGTATCATTAAGAAATGCTATAGATGGAAGGAAATTCAGTTTGGAAACCTACCAAAAAAACAATTAGGCAACAACAACTTCAATCCCCAACAATTTCTGGGTAAAACGCTCCACTGTAATAGTGAAGGTGTAAACTTGTCAGTAGAAAATCTTAACAGTATATTTGACCTCTCAGCTTCCCTATCAAATCTAAAAAATCTCAAATAGAAAACCAAAGAAAACAACAATGAGACAAAATGGCTCTGATGAAGAATGCAAAAATCTAAGAAATTGAGAAACTTGTCCAACTAAAACATAGAGACCCGAAAACCTGGAGTCTACGCCTTCACTATGGTGAATCACTAAAACAATACAGAAACAGCACTACGGAAAAGAAGGAACAGCATGTCAGAAATCAGCTCAATGTAATTGAAGAACTATAGACTCTAACCACTCTGGGAAAATTGGAAAACACTAAACAAACAACACGAAGAATTATCTATCCAAAATGGAGATGTATGGGTAAACCACTTCTCCAATCTTTTTGGCTCTATAACAAAGAATAAAGAGCAAAAACATATACATGATCAAATACAGATCTTAGAATCAACTATTAAAGACTACCAGAACCCACTGGATTCTCCAATTACATTGAATGAGTTACAGGACAAAATAAAAACCCTCCAACCCAAAAAGGCCTGTGGTGTTGATGGTATCCTCAATGAAATGATCAAATATACAGACAACAAATTCCAATTGGCTATACTAAAACTCTTTAACATCATCCTTAGCTCTGGCATCTTCCCCAATATTTGGAACCAAGGACTGATCACCCCAATCCACAAAAATGGAGACAAATTTGACCCCAATAACTACCGTGGAATATGCGTCAACAGTAACCTTGGGAAAATCCTCTGCATTATCATTAACAGCAGACTCGTACACTTCCTCAATGAAAACAATGTACTGAGCAAATGTCAAATTGGCTTTTTACCAAATTACCGTACAACAGACCATGTATTCACCCTGCACACCCTAATTGACAACCAAACAAACCAAAACAAAGGCAAAGTCTTCTCATGCTTTGTTGATTTCAAAAAAGCCTTCGACTCAATTTGGCATGAGGGTCTGCTATACAAACTGATGGAAAGTGGTGTTGGGGGTAAAACATACGACATCATAAAATCCATGTACACAAACAACAAGTGTGCGGTTAAAATTGGCAAAAAACACACAAATTTCTTCACACAGGGTCGTGGGGTTAGACAGGGATGCAGCTTAAGCCCCACCCTCTTCAACATATATATCAATGAACTGGCGCGGGCACTAGAAAAGTCTGCAGCACCCGGCCTCACCCTACTAGAATCC